>NC_143034.1:26835000-26897500 GCF_057628025.1 Oncorhynchus mykiss | reverse complement strand
GTATTCATCATTTCACGGTGAGGTCTACTACACCTGTTGTATTCATCATTTCACTGTAAGGTCTACTACACCTGTTGTATTCATCATTTCACGGTGAGGTCTACTACACCTGTTGTATTCATCATTTCACGGTAAGGTCTACTACACCTGTTGTATTCATCATTTCACGGTGAGGTCTACTACACCTGTTGTATTCATCATTTCACTGTAAGGTCTACTACACCTGTTGTATTCATCATTTCACTGTAAGGTCTACTACACCTGTTGTATTCATCATTTCACGGTGAGGTCTACTACACCTGTTGTATTCATCATTTCACGGTGAGGTCTACTACACCTGTTGTATTCATCATTTCACGGTAAGGTCTACTACACCTGTTGTATTCATCATTTCACGGTAAGGTCTACAACACCTGTTGTATTCATCATTTCACGGTGAGGTCTACTACACCTGTTGTATTCAACATTTCACGGTAAGGTCTACTACACCTGTTGTATTCATCATTTCACGGTAAGGTCTACTACACCTGTTGTATTCATCATTTCACGGTAAGGTCTACTACACCTGTTGTATTCATCATTTCACGGTAAGGTCTACTACACCTGTTGTATTCATCATTTCACGGTAAGGTCTACTACACCTGTTGTATTCATCATTTCACGGTAAGGTCTATTACAACTGTTGTATTCATCATTTCACGGTAAGGTCTACTACACCTGTTGTATTCATCATTTCACGGTAAGGTCTACTACACCTGTTGTATTCATCATTTCACGGTAAGGTCTACTACACCTGTTGTATTCATCATTTCACGGTAAGGTCTACTACACCTGTTGTATTCATCATTTCACGGTAAGGTCTACTACACCTGTTGTATTCATCATTTCACGGTAAGGTCTACTACACCTGTTGTATTCATCATTTCACGGTAAGGTCTACTACACCTGTTGTATTCATCATTTCACGGTAAGGTCTACTACAACTGTTGTATTCATCATTTCACGGTAAGGTCTACTACACCTGTTGTATTCATCATTTCACGGTAAGGTCTACTACACCTGTTGTATTCATCATTTCACGGTAAGGTCTACTACACCTGTTGTATTCATCATTTCACGGTAAGGTCTACTACACCTGTTGTATTCATCATTTCACGGTAAGGTCTACTACACCTGTTGTATTCATCATTTCACGGTAAGGTCTACTACACCTGTTGTATTCATCATTTCACGGTAAGGTCTACTACACCTGTTGTATGCGGCGCATGTGACAAATAACATTTGATTGGATTCTATCTTGTCTTGTGATGATGCGTCCTGCATGTACAGTTGAAGTCGGAAGTTTACATACACTAAGTTGACTGCGCCTTTAAATAGCTTGGAAAGTTCCAGAAAATGATATCATGGCTTTAGTAGCTTCTGATAGGCTAATTGACATAACTTGAGTCAATTGGAGGTGTACCTGTGGATGTATTTCAAGGCCTACCTTTAAACGTAGTGCCTTATGCTTGACATCATGGGAAAATCAAAAGAAATCAGCCAAGACCTCAGAAAAACATTTGTAGACCTCCACAGGTCTGGTTCATCCTTGGGAGCAATTTCCAAATGCCTGAAGGTCCCACGTTAATCTGTACAAACAATAGTACGCAAGTATAAACACCTTGGGACCACGCAGTCGTCATACCGCTAAGGAAGGAGATGCCCTCTGTCTCCTAGAGATGAACGTACTTTGGTGCGAAAAGTGCATATCAATCCCAGAACAACAGCAAAGGACCTTGTGAAGATGCTGGAGGAAGCAGGTACAAAAGTATCTATATCCACAGTAAAACAAGTCCTATATCGACATAACCTGAAAGGCTGCTCAGCAAGGAGGAATCCACATCTCCAAAACCGCAATAAAAATGCCAGACTACAGTTTGACACTGCACATGGGGACAAAGATCGTACTTGTTGGAGAAATGTCCTCTGGTCTAATGAAACAAAAATAGAACTGTTTGGCCATAATGACCATTGTTATGTTTGGAGGAAAAAGTGGGAGGCTTGCAAGCCGAAGAACATCATCCCAACTGTGAAGCACGGGGGTGGCAGCATCATGTTGTGGGGGTGCTTTGCTGCAGGAGGGGCTGGTGCACTTCACAAAATAGATGGCATGAGGAAGGAAAATTATGTGGATATATTGAAGCAACATCTCAAGACATCAACCAGGAAGTTAAAGCTGACCCCAAGCATACTCCCAAAGTTGTGGCAAAATGGCTGATGGACAACAAAGTCAAGGTTTTGACTACCCGAAACGTTTGACCCAAGTTAAACAATTTAAAGGCAATGCTACCAAATACTAATTGAGTGTATGTACATTTCGGACCCACTGGGAATGTGATGAAAGAAATAAAAGCTGAAATAAATCATTCTCTCTACTATTATTCTGACATTTTACATTCTTAAAATAAAGTGGTGATCCTAACTGACCTAAGACGGGGATTTTTTTTACTAGGATTAAATGTCAGGAATTGTGAAAAACTGAGTTTAAATGTATTTGGCTAAGGTTCCAACTTCAACTTTATACTGTAAGTGTACTCATCAAAGATCTGAATATCAAGAAGTCATCGTCTCTCACTGTTGGGAACTTTCATTTTGACATGGTTGGTCGTTTTATACTTGACGTGTGAAGCTGTCCCATAGACCTCCGTACATCCCCAGTCATTTCAGTCTTTGTTATGGGGGATGGTGTGAAACAGGTGGGTAGATGACTGATCTCTAACTAAAGCCAAAAAAACAAAACACTTTGGAACGGGGTATAATTCTATTCGCGCTGCGATAAACTAGACTGAGAAAGAGAAGCAGAGAAAGAGGTTGTTTATGAGGCAATGAGAACGATCAGCCTTGTTCTATTGGAACAGTAGTGTGACTGTGACCGCGGCACCTGCTGCTGAAACTCATTATGTCCAGTCTTATAGCTCGGTGTTGTGTGTGTGTGTGTGTGTGTGTGTGTGTGTGTGTGTGTGTGTGTGTGTGTGTGTATGTTTCGTGGTCAATTCACTGGCTCTACTCTTGGGGACTCACAAGTCCTAACACCTCTGTGCCACAAGAAATGTCCAGTACATCATTTAAGCCTTTTTCCTGGTTAAATAAAGAATAACAGCCCCTGTCATGCCTCCGGTGGGTACCGCTAACAGCTTAGACTTTCTCCCTGTTCCGTCCCTATAGACACCAGGCCGTGGCCCCGCCATGCATGTGAGACATGACCAACAAGGCAGCCTGAGATAGCTCGAGCAGCCCCCCGAGCAGCATGGAGCCTATAGGTAATATATGGGGAATAGGGTGTCATTTGAAGAGTGGAATGCATGTACATTTGATCCAAAATGGAACATTTGCTGTACGACTTTTATTAATATTGACTCTTAACCTCTGACCCCTGACTCTCCAGGCAGTTGCGCCCCCTTGGCCTCAGAGTCGGACATCTACCGCAGTGTTCAGGCCGTGCTCAGGGAGCTGGAGAGCCAGCACCCCTCCTCTGTGCTGAATAAAGGTAAACCACACTGTTGAGTTGAGCAGAGCTGAGAGGTAGTGAACCGGCTTGCTTTCCAGTGAGCATGGCTCCGTTTCAAGTCAGGCTGATTTTGTTGCACATTTCCAGTCTGGTTTGGTCAGTTGAAGCTAACTGGCTAGCTTCAACTGTTAGTGCTATCTAAATGCATAGCAAGCTTCATCAAGTAACCCCCACATTACTGACCCAAAGCTCAATAACGATGCATATGGGTACCTTATATCACAGGAGGCTGGTGAGGGGAGGACTGCTCATAATAATGGCTAGAAGGAAGTGAATGGAATGGTTTCAAGCACATGGAAACGATGTGGTTGATACCGTTCCATTTATTCAATTACAGCCATTACTTTGAGCCTGTCCTCCCCAATTAAAATACCACCAGCCGCCTATGGCTTACATACAAAGCATCTAGGTTTAAAATGGAATGAAGGTCCCTGACTTGCCACTCTGCTCCACCGTCCGGAAGGAGTTGATCCTCTTTAATGTTCCATATTAATCTGCCCAAACCACATGAGAATGACACATAACCGCTGCCTGGCAATAATCGGAAAATTGCACTGAGTCAGCTATTAGTTTTATCCACAGTTTGGGTTCGTTGTGCAATGGAACAAAGCATTGGCACTGAGTCACACCAGCTATTTGTGTAGCGCTTTGTCTATGGAAACAACAGAGAGTGTGAGTGCTGTTTATTGCCATCTGTGGAAATGTTTGCAAGTGCTGAGTGTGTGTTTCTATTCGAAGGGATGCTAAGATGGACACTGCACAAGAAGGTTCGGAACAATCCTGCCAACAGTCTCATTCTGGTGAGAGTCGTCGTCAAGGAGCTGGAAAGGGTATGTCATCAATGTGCTCCGTTAGGCCATTCCGGGGCCTTATATGGAGAAATATAAGTCTCTGGGCCATTCATTATTAGTTTACACTGTCGTGTCAAGAGATAAGACAATCAACGATTGCTACCCAAATACATTTGAAAAGAACACTGAGACTGTCAAGGACATTGTGCGACAATGTGAAACATGAATGTTATGTCTAGTGGGAAACGGGCGGATTGGCCATCTGGCATTTCGGGCAAACACTAGATGGAATGGTTTATTTTTAGCCCAGTGGGTCTGTCAAACTTGTTGTTTTTTTTACACAAAATTATAATTAACTTGCTATTAATTGGCCGGTGTGGAGGCCTCAAGGAAAATCATTGTCCAATGTGTTAGAAATGCCAGGGCCGATTTCTGGTCCCAGTCCGCCCCTGATGGTAACAGATAAGCTATCTTTTACAGACAAACTTTGTATTAGTGAGTAACTGACTAACACAGTAGTTTGTGTGCTTGTCTCTTGTTGTCTGCAGGCTGAGAGGGTAGACTGTCGGACACACATCATCCCCCTGCTCCACACACTCATCTATGCTGTCATCCAGGTAGGTTCCGGGAGCTTACGTTACACAAGGAAACACCTGTCAGACATGACAACAGCATCTTTACAGACCTGTCTCAGGGTTGGCTGGGGAGAAGCTTTCATTTGGGGGATTGGATCATTTCCCGCCACTGTTTTGATGATCTCCTCCGATTTGATGCAGTCTTATTTCCTGTAAATCGTCTCCTACACTTCCTGGTCAGGCGAGGTCAGGATTCTGTACTGTCGTAGACCTTTATCTCTTCTTTATCTGTTAGCGTCTCCTTAAAGAGACAGTTCTTGTTGTTACCAGAGCCATAGGCTCTTTATAGTAGAATATAATAGAATGGGATGGAAAACAATAGAAAACAGTATATGTTGTATATTGACGTTTTGGGAAGTTTGTGCAGGTATTTATGGAGGGAAATGGTACTATACTGTATTTGAGGGTTGTGTGTATGTACCATACCAATTGTGTTTGGTGGTTCAGGTAAGTCCGAGGACAGCTGTGACTGACTGACAGTGCTAACTGTGCGTATATCTGTGTACGTTCCAGTCAGCCTACCTTCCTGACGACCTGTACAAGCGGGTGTACGACTTCTGCAAGAGGCTGCTTACCCTCCCCCAGCCCTACTGTACTGTAGGCCTCAGCTACACCAGACGCATGAAGACAGAACGCTACACACCAGGTACTGAAACCAACGTACATCCTTCGACCAACCTGTCGAGTTATGTGTTTTTCTATTACGTGCTAGACAAGACTTTATTGGTAGACTTTACTGTCGTCGAAAGGTGATCATCGTTTTACTGTAACACACTTTATAATGAAGAGGGATGGTTTTTGTTTCAACACATTCGAGGGCCGTAGTACGAGAATGTCACGTGTTTTACATTGGATAGTACATCTTTTTGACCCACAGGAGTGCTGTATCAGAGGATGGTGGTCGCAGAGCAGAGCCTGAAGAATGACTACCATTCCTTTCAGGAGAGGTGAGAGATCAACCTAGCTTGCAGTTGTATGCAACACGGTGACACAGCGAGAAGCACAGTACAGTGTAGAAGCCATTTTTCCTCGTGGTATAGAATGACATGCTGTTTGTAGATAAAGTAGCTTGTAATAACAGCAGGTTGCGTGTGAACTGCCCGACCAAACAATTAGGGTACTGGTTGATCAAGGATAACCAAAGGCAATAACTCAATCTCTCCTACGGTCTCCTAGGGTGTTTGTGTTCGCCGATCCGGCGGTCTTCTACGGCCCCCACGGTGAGGCGCTGAGGGGGGACATCGAGGCCTCGGGGTCAGGGGGGTATCTGAATCCCCTTGACCACATGCGGAGCGTGGTCCAACACTCCATCCAGGCTGCTCTCGGAGGGGAGCTGTGCCACGGTCCTAAACTGGCACAGGCACTGAAGGTCAGTGTGGTTGCACTGTGGTTGTGTTAACATTGAGTTTCACTATGACGTGTCTTCTTCTATTAAAGTCTGGTCTTTCCGAATGCGTATGTGATGATGGGTTTCAGGGTCAAAGTTATTGGTAAAACCCTTAATTTACTTCATTTCTTTTTTTTTGGCTTTATTTATTTGTCCATCCATCCCACTTCGGAGAACAAAAGTAGCTTCGTTATTACCACATTGTTTTTGTTACATGTACATTCTAGCCACATTTTACACAGTGAAAAAACCTTTTGGGTTTGACTTCTGTTCGAGGGGCAAAGAAACTTGTTTTATGGTCTTGATATTTACTTTGATGTTTAATCTCAGCTTGACTTTGGTTTTGTCGTGTCATTTTGCAAATGTTGCCGTGTTTTGTTCAAAGTTATCTAAATCAATACCACTTTGTGTTTGACACTAGTTTCTATTTCAATGTATTGCACAAACCCCTTTGTGGTTTGAGTAGTTTCAATTTGCACCAAAGCAAAGCTCAGAAAGCTAAAGGTCTCTACTAGTGCCTCATACATGCCATCTCAGTCATATTCAGCAACACACTTAACCACAAATGATCTATAATGACTCAATAGTGTGTTGTTTAGTTGTGCAGTTCCATGATCTAGCAGAGGTTGGCACCATTCCCATTAAAACACACACTTACACACACTGGTCCTAATATAACACTCATCTCAACAGGATGTGTCAAAGTCAGACTTCCAGATGTGTTTGTCTGGTCGCTGGTGGCCTTTCACCTGTATTCTATTCATAGACGGTGTGTGTGTGTGTGTGTGTGTGTGTGTGTGTGTGTGTGTGTGTGTGTGTGTGTGTGTGTGTGTGTGTGTGTGTGTGTGTGTGTGTCTGTGTGTCTGTTTGTTTGCACGTTTGTGCGCGCGTGTGTGTGGCAGAAAATTGGCCAGGACGTGGAGCCGTACTTCCAGGAAGTGGTGGCCAGTCTGGAGCAGAGTGTGGAGGAGGGCACCAAGGGGGAAGGGGTGGTGCTGAGGGGGAGACTGGGACAACTCTACAGAGAGATCCTCACCCATACTGACACATCAGGTACAGGATCATCATAGAGGGGTCATCTTTTGACTGTTTGAAACCAAAACCAACTGATCTAAAAAAACATCCAGACATTATCTCCCATTTCTTTTAGACTAGCATTTGGTTTCTGTTTACAAGTGAAAATGGAGGGGTAACATTAATGTAGACGACACTTCAAGGTATTACAGCTGGTACTTGTATATAAGTAGTTATACATTTTTCATTTAGGGCGTATTCAGAGAAATACTGCCAACTCTGTCCTTTTTTTGTGTTAGTGTGTCTTCAAGCTGACACATACCGTACAGTGCAGCAGTCACTGACTCAGTGATTGGTCAGCTGATCTTTCCCATTGAATTCCTCCATGTCTAAATCTGTCGAGTCAGATCCCCCCCCCCCCAGGACGGATGTACACTGTAATTCCCTTTTAATACATATTTATTCTTCTCATCATAACAACTATCTTTCAAATGGACACTACACTGTGAGACCATATACTTAGTGTAGGGGATGGGGACCAGGAAGTAAGCGGGTGTTGTTTTTGGTGTCATTGTGACAGTTTGGGCTCTTCCTGGTTTAGACACATTGTCCTCCGGTGGTGGGGGATGCCTGTGTGACATGCCGCTTCCCAACCCGGAGATGAGCTTCCACCTGTGGAGGGAGGATGAGGAGATCTGTGAGTGGTGAAATCTGTTGTTTATACACACCAATGAGAGAACTCTGTTACATGAACTCTATATAACTCTATAACTATAGCAGTCAAAAGTTTAGAATTTGATCCCATATTCCTAGTACGCATTGACTACATCAACTTGTTACTCTACAAACTTTTTGATTGCATTTGCAATTCATTTTTGGTTGTATTTCTGATTATTTTGTGCCCAATAGAGATGAATAGTAAATAAATAATAGTAAACATTTCGGAGTCACATTTATTGTAAATAAGAATAGAATATGTTTCTGAACACTTCCACATTCATGTGGATGCTACCATGGTTATGGATAATCCTGAATGAATCGTGAATAATGAGGAGTGTTATTCTAACACACTGTGTTCTCACCCGATGGAAACATCCAAAATTATAGCTCTTTCTTGTCTCGCTGCTTCCTGTTCCCATTGACCTGTATTGACATTCATGTTAAAGATACAGTATATATGTCTTCTGGCTCCTATTTCTCTGATGTCACCTCTACCACCAGGGCGCGAGCTGGCCAAGTGCGTGCGCTCCAGCTCCATGTCGTCGGAACACTTCTGCCTCAGCCAGGACCAGGAGACCGACTTTGACCTCGCCGACCTCCCCGCCGACCTCACTTCCTCCTCCGCCATGCCCCGCCACTCCGTGATGTCCACCGACAGCGGCATCGAGAGGGACCTTCCCCCTGGGGTTGAGCCTCCAGTGGTGGAACCCTCTGGTGGTTCGGAGGAGGGGGAGGCCAGGTTAACCCGACGAGGAGGCATCAAGATGAGGCCGTCAGTCACGGACAATATGGCCCTGATGCAGGACGCTCTGGAGGAGAGCGGGAGTGTGGCCGGGGGAGGGGGAGGCGGGGGAGGGGGGACACTTCATAGGAAGGCGGGGTGCAGCGGGACCCCCTCATTCTCCAAGCAGCAGAGGCACTTCACAGCCCGGATCGTGGTGATGGGGGACGACAGGGTGCTGGGGAAGCTGGCTAAGGCCTTCTACTTTCTCAGGTGAGGGACCAGGATCATGGGTAATGTAGTCTGGGAGACTGCATGTAGTTTGTAATGGATATTGGATATATTAGAATGGATACTGGATATAATCGATTTCTGTTAGAAATGATCACCGTATACTTTTTGGTGACAGTTCCACCTACAACATCTGAATTTGGTTAGCCCTATACTATGCTGTTGAAAATGGTTTATTTCTTAATGTCCAAAAAATGGAATCGGAAACTAACTGTCCATTTCCGTGGTCTAGTCAGGAAGAAGGAAGTTGAATGGAAACCATGACACATTAATAGTTAATTCCGTCAGAAATATACAATGGGATTATTCCTAACTAACTCAAGACTGGTTGTTACACCCATTTTGGTGTGCTGTGTAGCATGGTTTGAGGGTTAGTTAATCATTGGTTTCACTCTGCAGGAAAAGGGAAGCGCGTCGTCTCTTTCTGACCATGAAAGTCAACTTCCAGTTTTACTACATCCCTGTCTGTGAGGATCCCAGTCCCACCTGTCCTGTCAGAGTAAGACCACAAACTAACACTTCACTCCTATCAGTTTACAACCTGTCAAGAGACAACGATATGACTCATTTCAGTGTTTCAGTTTGGGAACACACACCCACATACACACACACAGTATGTGAAATGATCACGTTAAAAGAATGATATGCGGGTTGAAATGGCAGATTTGGACACTGATAAGTACCTGCATTGGAACGCAGTGGCTGTACAGTAATACGCTGTAAACGCTGTGTGGGTTTTGACTGACAGCCGTTCTGAACTTGAGCAACGCACGCGACAAGAAGTTGCCCACATCCCTCCCACTGATCGGACAACGTTTGGAATTTTGTTGTTGTCTGAGTGAGGGGAATGCTGTAAATGATGTATTTTGAAAGATGAGATGTCCAAATGTGCACTTCACATTTCCATATCATAAAACTCCTGTAATCTACAGTCAACGTTTATGATGACTATGTTTGATGTACAGTTACAAGAATGACATCAATCAATCGATCACATTTATTTCACAAGCTCTTTTTAGATCAGCAGATGTCACGAAATGCTACACAGAATCTTAAAACGCCAAACAGCAAGCAATGCACAGTGTCATATCCTGGTTTGTCCTGAACAGAATCTCACTTGGCAAAAACTGCTTGAATCAATGTTGTTTCCATGTCATTTCAACAACAAGACATCTATTCGATGATGTTGAATCAACGTGGAAACGGACTGGATTTGAAAAAAGTCATCGACGTGTGGAAATGTGTTTTTTTTTCACCCAACTTTGAACCTAAATCCAATGACAGTGATATTTTTGGTTGATTTCACGTTGACAACTCAGCCAAATGTAAATCAAAACTAGACGTTGAAATGACGTCTGTGCCCCGTGGGATGTTTGTGTATTATGAAGAAAATCTGCAGCGAAACACGTACCTGAATGCACCTGAATGCACCTGAATGCACCTGAATGCACCTGAATGCACCTGAATAGTCCTTTCTATGCGCACCAAAATTACGATATGTTCTCTGAATTGCCCTGTGAAAGCGTAACACTGTAAGATCATATTTTATAACTTCGCTAGTTTGTTGGCAATAGAACAAGCTTTCAAATGATGCCCACCTGACCCAGACTGTGATTTATAATGGTCTGTTTCTGGATTGCGTAAACAAGAACAGTAATTGTGTGACGGCGGGGATGCAGGGCTGTGTTCCAAACACAACAACTACAAGTGTGCTTGTTCTAGGTCCTCAACGGCACAGCTAGGAGAGCTCAAAACAAAACACCTTATAGTTGAAGACTTCTTTGAGTTATAAAAGTGTATTGAAATTACTTAGGAACTGTGCACACTTTGGAGAGGGGTGGGGCCACTTGGAGACAATTGTTTTTGTCTTATGTTGCACCTACCCTACATTTTCCAGGAGTATTCTTATCCTGTTACTGAATGGAATTCAGAGTATTTTAAGATTTTTTTGCGACGAAAAGTACAGTAAATATAAAATGCACATAAAATCAACCGTGTAACTTTTGGATTCAGTCGTCAGTTGAACTGGCTTAATGTCGTTCTCTGGTTTTACACTGAACTTGGCTGTGGTTGAGTAACCCTAACAGTTTAGTACAGTAGTGGATCTTTAATAAACCATGTTGTACTTCCTTCTCTATCAGGAAAACCTCTCCCCATCCCGGGAAAACCCCTGTGCCCTGGGTTCCTACTTGGGAATGGTGGATCCATGGTACAACTGCAACATCAACAGTCTGGGTTCCATGATCCCCAAGCTGGCCAGAATGGTACAATAACCTACTGTTTCTACGTTATGTTGAAATGACAGCATCAAATAGTATTTTCTGTTCTCTTTTGATACTTTTGATTGAGCCTGCCTGGAATGCTAGATTGACAGGGTTTGCACTTTCGGGACTATTTCATTAGCCTGGCAAGCTCAATCAAGTGTCGCTTTCAGGATTTTAAGAGGAAACGCAATACTAGTCTAATCTACAGTAGGTCTGATTTACAGTAGATAAAGTTGTGGTTACGTTGAATGTGGTTTATGCTCTGCAACCGGTCTGTACCATATAAAAAAGTCAACAAATTACCTGTTGCATGTTTCTAGGTGTTTTGAATGATTAGCAAACAAAAGGGAGTTGCACAGTACTGTACAGTAGTTGCCTGCTTACAGGAAGCAACAAAAAAAACATCTGTGGGCTCTTACCGAAACTAGGAACCTATGAGTACTGTATGCAAATAGTTTTGCTGTTATGGGTCATCTTAGCATTTAGCTGGATAGAGGGAAGAGAAACTGTTTGACACAGTATAGGGAAAGACAGAGAAGTATCGGGGGTAAAAGATTGTGAAACGTAGCAGGGACACAGGGTCAAGTTGATGCTGCATCGTTAAAAAAAGCCTTTGTGCACCACACAAACTTCCGGAAGTAATCAATGCACTCATGTAGTGGCATAATGAAAAAGCCTTTTTTACAACACGTAGGTGGTTTTTTAAATTCTTGCCATGCATCCGCCAGAAATCAATCAAGGCTTTTAAAAATGTTCCACTACATGATACTGCCTTGATTACTTCTGGAAGTTTGTTTGCACAAAGGCTTTTCTATAGTATTTCATCCCATGATCAAAGAGCACCTTGTGGATGAACTATAAACCAAAGAAGCGCTCCTCTCCTGTGTCTCTACATGAATGAAATAGAGTTCCTTCCTAAACATGAACATTCAGTGTATTAAAAAGCTACTTTTATGTGTACCCCTATCTGTCTTGGTCAACCCCAGGCTCCATACTAACATGTTCCCATCTCTCTCCAGCAGTCCAACAGCAGCAAGCAGGCAGAGCCTAACCCCTTCCTGTCTGATGTCATTTCCTACTACGTGCGGACCGGACTGCAGCCTGTTTACTTCACCATCTATTCTGTCAAGGTGAGGAGACATAGGATGCATCTGAAATGGTACCCTAGTCAGAGCCCTGTGGGCCCTGGTTAAAAGCAGTGCACAATATAGGGATTAGGGGGCCATTTGTGACACAGCCGTAGCCATATTCTTCACAAACAGGTCTAGTTATCGCCTAAACACTGTCGAATCTCTCTACCACTGTCTGTTGTTGATTGTGTGACATAATGACAGTAAGTCTGCGGCGATGGACTGAGCATAGCTTATCGTTAGCACTCTAGCATGTTCATGATTATCAGTCCTCAATCATAGACCAAAAAACACCAAATTCCAGAGTGCACATTATCTGAATGGTCATATATTATAACAATAATATATGCCATTTAGCAGATGCTTTTATCCAACGCGACTTACAGTCATGAATGCATACATTTTTACGTACGGTTGGCCTCAGCGGGAAACGAACCTCCTTGGCATTACAAGAGCCTTGCTCTACCAACTGACCCACGATTGTCATCCTCCTGCCTATGTTCTAGATCTGCTTCTCCAACCTGACCAAGGACCCAGTGGAGGACGTGTTTCTCTCCCACTTGGGGCTGGACTTCCCTGAGTTCAAACAGTCCCCAACTACTTTGAAAGGTAACATTTAGCCTGTGTACGCCGATCAACGTTCTCTGCATCTGATGTTTTGTTTCAAACTGATTTGAAGTGTGTGTGTGTACGTGTGTGCGTGCATTGGTGTGTGCACGTGCATATGTCACTCGTCCGGTCTGATCACGTCTGGCCTCCCACTCTCAGCCTCAACCATCAAGCAGAAGAAGAACACAGGAGACGTATGTGGTGCCGTCGTCTCTGTCAACTACAAAAAGGTCAGCGAAGTTCAACCGTGTTTTTAACATTACCTCATCAATATACATCAACGTAAAAGTGCATGCATCTGGCTATAAACATTTTCATCGTTTTTGGGATTGATACTGTTGATGCAAAGTCTGTTTTTTCTCTGTTTAGAGTTTTGAACTGCACCATGAGAGTGGCCTGACCTGACGAGAGATCATATAACCTGCATTTGACGTTTAGCTGTTAGTTTCTCTCTATGACCTCCGACCTGTGTCTCTGTCCTCCCCTCCAGGTGTCGTTGAGTGGTAGAGACGTAGACAAGGGTATGTCATTGAGGACCTCAGGTGTTCAGATTAGTGCCATTCCCTCCCATGAAACTGAAGGTATACAACACTACATATCACACACAATGATATTTACTATATTCATGTAATTAATTGCTAGATTCATCTGTATTGTGATCAGTAGTCGCTGAGTTGTCACCCTATGGGTCTATTCCACGTCGGTTCAACGTCATTTCATTGAAATGACGTGGCAACAACGTTGATTCAACCAGTGGGTGCCCAGTGGGCAAAGTCACAATGTAAAACATTAGTGCATGTTCATGCTGTCGTATATTGATACAATTGTGAGAATGTAAAAATAAGTTCTGAAATGTCTACTACTTTTCCCATATTATTCTGTATATCTGTTGAAGCCTGGCCTATGTTCTTGTTTTTGTTGTTGTCGTCTTCAGATCTGAACTGTCTTACAGTCGCTTTCATCGAAACTAAACCCAAGAACACCATGGTGGGTTTACACCGTTTTAACACACAAATGTCTATTAGCGAAGGTTGTTCTAAAATTCAGAGACATAAAACATATTTACTTCATCCTCTTTGATATTCTTGGGTCTCTGCCTTGTTCGTAACGTCACAAAGGCCTGGTTCGCTGGACCAAGCCATGGTGCCCACATCGCTTTATGATCTCACGAACCTAGAACCCAAACCTAACACACAGACTTAATTCCACAGGAGGCCAAGATCCGTACCTGTAACGTTAAGATCAGGACCCTGGAGATGAAAACCTTCACTGTGACCCTGGACAAAGACTCTAGGAGGACCTTCAGAGACGTACAGAGGTGAGAGCTGTTGCTGTAGCTGTTGCCTACGGTTGGCCTACCATGGAAACTTGAAATAGATGAAAACAGGTCAGAGAGTGGTTTGGTGGATAGACACATGATCTTGTTACCAGAAGGTTGCTGGTTGAAATGTCTTCTGAAGCGTGTTGGTCTAACCTCATTTGATTAGCCCTAGTCATACTGAGTGTGGTTTAGTTACATATGCACATGTTATATATATTGTGCCGTGTTACAGGATATACTGTATATTGTGTCATGTTACAGTATATATGTTGTATGTAAATAACTAAATGCACATATATGCTTTTAAAAAGTGTACTATTATAATCCTCATTCAATGTTCATTGTCACTAAAGCCCCAAAAAGCTGGCAAACATACTTACCTAACTCTCATAATTTGACATGTCCTCTATCAATGAATTCATTTCCAGCATAGAGATCGCCCCCTGTCTTGACCCTGGATACTGTGTCCAGAAGACCATGCGGTCCAAGTTCAGTTTGGGGGAAGAGGAGAGGGACGCTGGCCTCAGCAAGTACATGAACAAAGGACTTCCTCTACCAATCAATACCTTCGCTGGTATCATCAACTGACTGATCCCACAACCATCTGGATGGACTCCACTGTACAGAGACTGAAACGTTGAGACCATCTACATTGCATGAGGATCAGGGACGCGCTTAGTACTCACAACAGCGCCTCAGTGTACCTTGAAGGGATGTGGAAAGAGAACCTGGGTGGCAGCTAAGGGTAACCCACAGTTATGTACCTGGTGTAACCTTGACAAGAAAACCAGTTGAGTTTGACAAGTGTTAGATTTGTCAACAAAGAAATTAATTTGCCATGGGTATTGGATCTCGTTCCAGCTTCTGCTTGTGACAGTTTTATCATTTACTGTTCCCATAGGCATATCTCTGACTGACAGCATAGTCAAAGAACAATATTGCCTCTAAAATTGACAATTTTATGAGAGTGTATGAGGCATGAGAGTGAAGCTGAGGTGGTATTAGCTCCTAGATAAGTTAGTCCTCTAAGCTAAAGCTTAACTTAAACAACCTGGGTTCAAGATCTGGTCCATCAGAAGAGTAGCCCACCCTCCCAATCATCTAACCTAAGGGAAGACTCATCCATCCCTTGACGTCAGGGTTGGGGCAAATTCCATTTCAATTCAGTAAAGTTACGGAGTAAACTGAAATTCCCATAGGGATTGACTGAATTGAAATGGAATTGACCCCAACCCTGCTTGCCATGTAAACACACTACCTGCTGCTCTTTGAGTTCTGACACTGAATCACCCTGGCAGGGTCATTTTCATTACTAAGCTTGGCAGAAGAACAACTTGAAGATAGTTTGATGTCTTGGTGAGCTAACAACAGAGGCTCTTGGATTAACCCGTTCTTTAAGAAACAGGTTCCATTTAAAGGGGCATATAGTCTATTACAGGCCACGTCTGCTCTGAGCTCTTCTAAGTTCTTGAGAGTTTGAATGCACTGTGCACAAGCCTTCAGTAAAAACATGACACAAAAGAACAGGCACCTATTTTAAGATCCCTAAAGAACATGTTGCATGACAGGAAACTGACTCGGGGGGGGGACTGTTCTGTATGCTATACTAACAAGTGGTGCAAAGCCCAGTGTGGTTGACTATTACCATGCTAGGAGGCCTATGCTAAAATGAAAGTTAAACTCTGAGCCCTTTGCTTGTTTCAAATGAATTTATCACGCCTAACTTGAAGGTGATGGAACACAGTCACCGCTGTCAGACATTGGCTGGTTTACAATAAATCATGAGGTGATGGGGACTAGTTATCATATATGCACACATAAAAAGTATGTAGATGACAGAAAGACATACAGACAGAGAGACAGAGAGACAGAGAGACAGAGAGAGAGAGAAAGACACTGACTGACTGAATGACTGAGTGGCCACATCTATAAAAGCCACTGTCATAATACCATTGAAAGAAACGAGGGTCTTAAAGAGCTCTGATCGCCAGCTAGTATGTTTGTAATGCATCATCAATCATCAACAGACCTTTTTGCACACTTGTCTATTTTTTAAATGTTATGTATGTAAGACTAATCATTGGAGTATGGTGTCATTGCAATTACTTGTTTAATAGTAGTGTAAATACATGTATTTTTTTATATAATTACTGTATATTTTATGTAAAAAGAGATAGAATTTGAATCTGTTGACTTTTTCTGAAATGAAATATGAATGAGCTGATTATTCTATTCTTAAAGGGATAGTTCACCCAAATTACAAAATGACATTGATTTCTTTACCCTATAAGCAATAAGTCTATGGACAAGGTTTCCCTGGTACTGTTCTACCGCAAATTTTTTGCATTTATGGCACAAATTATATATATATATATATATATATACTGATATTAGCATTTTTCCACATCATATTCAAATCATCTAGAAGGGACTTTGTTGAGCTTCACAATACATTTGAGATACTTTTAGATTATTTGGACTGTACCATGACTTGCATGGGATTTGTGCCACAAATGTTAAAAACAAAGCAAGACAACTCGTAAACTCCGAACCTCAGAGTTCAAATTTGTGTAAGTTTTTTGTGTAGAGCTTCCTATTGGTTGATTTTAATACTTTCCAAGTGGGAAACTATGACCTCATCTTTCTACGAATTTCCAAGTTGGACATTTTAGAGTTTCCAATTTCTGCGTTTTCTTGAACGCAGCGTTGCAGTGTAAGGAAACCAACGTGTAATTTTGTAATTTGGGTGAACTATCCCTTTAAGTACAGTGATGTTGAATGAAAGGGATACTGTGGGGAACATGTATGTAGTACCACCGATTAACGTAAGGTGGCGCCATGGTCTAATATAAAAGTATATATTCGAGTTTACAGTTGGTATTGAAAACATCATCAGCCTTGGCTTGAACACCGCAAACTCAAATAACCGCAAGAGCGTGACAACACCAGCACGTTGTGGAAGCGTTTTTACACAATTCTCTGCCATGCAGCTTGGTACTTAATGAAAGACTGTGCGCATAGACTGCTCCAGTTGCCTTTTCTTGTTAGTTTTCCTTCGGTTTCCAAGACACAGCATTGTACTTGTTTGACAGCGCATCCTTGACCAGTTTGGAATCGAACCCACGTTTGAGAGATGGAAAAGGAAAATAAACACGGATCATCACATCAGTACGGCTCTCTGGAATGCACTAAATGGAATACAGACAATTCCAAAACAGGTAAATACATGGAACTGTTTGTGTGTGCATAATTGACCTGAAAAGTGAAGACAATAGTATTTATTACAGGGGAAATGCTTGCAGTTGCATGCAGACGTTGATGTTTGTTTCATAATGCACGTCTACAGGTGGCAGTCAACAGCTGTAACTAGAGGGCTTATTTTAGTTCATTAGGATCCCGTCAACTACTGCACATGCAGCAGCTAACTCTTCCTGTGGTCCACATAAAACGTACAAATACATGACAAAGTACAGAACAGTTATAGACAAGGACATGCAATTCAAAATAAAAAAGAATATACGAGTTCTATATTGGAAAGACACCAAGAAACAATACGAATTATATTGACACACTATTCATATACAGTACAGTTACATTTGATCTTTAGAAAGTGGAGAGGTGCTGTGATAGAATATGTTTTTTTTTAAATCCGTTTTTAATAGTTAAACTTGCTTTTGCCTGAATAACCTCTGGTGGCAGAGCATTCCATGATGACATGGCTCTAAACATACACTGCCTTCGGAAAGTATTCAGACCCCTTGACTAGTTCCTCATTTTGTTAGGTTACAGCTTTATTCTAAAATTGATTAAATAGTTTTTTTCCCCATCATCAATCTACACAAAATACCCCATAATGACAAAGCAAAAACAGTTTTTTAGAAATGTTTGCTAATAAAAAATAAATACAAATTAAATATCAAATTCACATAAGTATTCAGAACCTTTACTCAGTACTTTGCTGAAGAACCTTTGGCAGCGATTACAGCCTTGAGTCTTCTTGGGTATGACACTACAAGCTTGGCACACCTGTATTTGGGGAGTCTCTCTCATTCTTCTCTGCAGATCCTCTCAAGCTCTGTCGGGTTGGCTGGGCCACTCAAGGACATTCAGAGACTTGTCCCGAAGCCAGTCCTGCGTTGTCTTGGCTGTGTGCTTATAGGGTCGTTGTCCTGTTAGATGGTGAACCTTTGCCCCAGTCAGAGGTCCTGAGCACTCTGAAGCAGGTTTTCATCAAGGATCTCTCTGTACTTTGCTCCATTCATCTTTGCCTCGATCCTAACTAGTCTCACAGTCCCTATCGCTGAAAAACATCCCCACAGCATGATGCTGCCACCACCATGCTTCACCGTAGGGATGGTGCCAGGTTTCCTCCAGACGTGACGCTTAGCATTCAGGCCAAAGAGTTCAATCTTGGTTTCATCAGACCAGAGAATCTTGTTTCTCATGGTCTGAGAGTCTTTAGGTGCCTTTTGGCAAACTGCAAGCAGACTGTGCCTTTTACTGAGGAGTGGCTTCCGTCTGGCCACTCTACCATAAATAACCGATTGGTGGAGTGCTGCAGAGATGGTTGTCCTTCTGGAAGTTTCTCCCATCTCCACAGAGAAACTCTAGAGGGCCCTTCTCCCCCGATTGCTCAGTTTGGCCGGGTGGCCAGCTCTAGGAAGAGTCTTGGTGGTTCCAAACTTCTTCCATTTAAGAATGATGGAGGCCGCTGTGTTCTTAGGGACCTTCAATGCTCCAGAATTTTTTTGGTACCCTTCCCCAGATCTGTGTCTCAACACAATCCTGTCTCGGAGCTCTACGGACAATTCTTTCGACCTCATGGCTTGGTTTTTGCTCTGACAACTGTGGGACCTTATGTAGACAGGTGTGTGCCTTTCCAAATCATGTCCAATCAATTGAATTTACCACAGGTGGACTCCAATCAAGTTGTAGAAACATCTCAACGATGATCAATGGAAACAGGATGCACCTGAGCTCAATTTCAAGTCTCATAAGAATGGGTCTGAATACTTATGTAAATAAGGTTCTGTTTTTTATTATTAATGCATTTGCAAAAAAATCCCAAAACCTGTTTTCACTTTGTCATTATGGGGTATTGTGTGTAGATTTCTGATATTGTTTTTATTTAATCAAATTTAGAATAAGGCTGTAAGGTAACAATGTGGACAAAGTCAAGGGGTCTGAATACTTTCCGAAGGCACTGTAACTGAGTGACGCATTACATCTGTTTTTAGTTTGGGTACAGTGAAGAAACCCATAGTGGTGTGTCTGGTGCGGCATGTACAGTGTATGTCTGTTTGAAGTGTATTCAAATTGATTATTCAAATGTTTAGGCATTTTCAACACACAAATGTTTCTTAAAAAGACTACAAGAGAAGTTGTCAATTTCTCCTAAACCCTCAAACATGAAATACTATTATGCATGTTGTTGACGTTAGTTCTGTGTGTGCGGTTAAGGACACGGTGTGCTGCTTTATTTTGAGCCTGCTGCAGCTTTAATGGGTCTTTCTTTGCTCCACCTGACCATATTACCAGACAGTAATCAAGATCCGCGCCTGAAGTAGTACAGTTTTGTCAAAAACGCAGAACATCTTTTTATAACAGACATACCTCTCCCCATCTTTACAACAGCTGTGTCAATATGACTTGACCATGAGTTCAGCTTCTTCCACTTGTTCAATGGTCACACCCTTAATGCACAACTCCATTTGAGGTTTAGGTATAGGAGAATGCTTTGAACCAAATGCAATACTTTTGGTTTTAGATGTATTTAAGGCCAGTTTATTGTTAATGACCCATTCTGACACTGACTATAACTGACTGTAGCTTCTTGTAAGACAAGTGGCAAATCGTTTTTAAAAATTGAGAAGAGTAATGGCCCAAGGCAACTGCCCTGAGGGATACCACACTGTACATATCTGACGTTAGAGAAGCTTCCATTGAAGGACACTCTCTGGGTTCTATTGAATAAGTAACTCTCCAACCATGTGATGGCAGGTGATGTAATGCCATAAGTGAGTTTTTTCAATAACGTGTGTGTCCATTTTAGAATAATGTGTACAGTCACAGGGTGTACGCCATTATAGTCAGTAAATTGCACCCCAAATTATAGATGATGGCCTGCTGATGAGACTTAACAGGACGTTGAGAATGGAACACTGTGAGTGTCAGTTTTGCAAGGCTGAGGACACACTGTTCCCACACTATTGATATCATTACATCAACAATTCTCTCAGAGTCATTCTCCTTTTGCTTTCATGTTTCAACAACAAAAGGAATAGGAAATTGTTTGTTTGTTGAGAATAATTTATATATTTTTTTGTAACTAAACACTTTATTGTTTTAGTCATTATCTTCTATTTCTCTTCAATCAAAGTACCTGTAGGCCATTACTGCACTTCCTCAAAATGAGGAATCTGAATCTCTCCTTTCTTTCTTTCTCTTTCTTTCCTTTTCTCTTTCTTTCTTTCTTTTTCTTTCTCTCTCTCTCTCTCTCTCTCTCTCTCTCTCCCTCCCTCATGTCTTCCCATCCTCACTCGCTCCTCTCTCTCTCCTCCCTCCTTCTACACTTCCTCCTCCCTTCTGCCCTGCCTTTAGACTGTCCGTTAGTCCGTCACTGCGTGATATCTACCTCTTTAAGAAGAAAACCACCCAGGCTGATGGAGAGGGAAAAAATAAGGGATAGGGGGAGGGGAGAAGAAAGACAGCAAATTGAGGCCTTGTTTAAATCGCGATGTGACAGCTCTCTTCGAAGCATAAAATAATTAGACTTCAGAGGAGTCACATCCATTGTTCTATGCTACATTACATATGCTATGTGGATGCTGAATGCTAACGTGTAATGGTTGGCTAACAGATCCAGCAGTGTCCTCCAATTGGCAGTGACAGTGTGCTAGACATTCTCTTAGGGAGGGTGAGAGACATGGACTTAGAGCTTTTAAAGTTAGTTCCGCAGAGCGAGGTTGAAAACCAGGTAGTAGTATACTTTTTAATTGAGTTTGGAACACAGAAGTTGTCTCAACATGAGAAGCTCTGCAGAGGAATTGAATCACTGTTCTTCCAGTGTCTCTATTATGAATTTCTCTCTCTACACACACTCACACACATTATTACACACACACACACACACACACACACACACTATTACACACACACTTCTGCTATGCACTCTCACAGTGACCCTAGCTCTAGCTCCAGGGATGACCCCCCTCCAGCCCTACTCCGATCTCTTTCCCTTAGTGCAGGGTTGTGAACATGCCGCCTAGTTACACCAGACCCGACCAACCTCTCAGCCCCAGACGTGATGATGGCTGTCAAGGTAATGGGTGCCGGAGGCTGGGTACACAGTGAACCTCTCACTGATGGCTTTTGGGAAACCTGTTGTGGCATTTTGAAATCCCAACGTGCCACTGGTGTTGTCCTTAACAGGGAGGAAGTGTAGGTCAGAGGATGGATGGGAATAGACACTAAAGACAATAGAGTTAAAGAGAGGTTTGAACTTCAGGAGATGTTGGGAGTGTTGTCAGGTTTACTTGAATGGAGTTCGAAACATTGGCAAGTTTTTACGATCCAGAGTCCACTAATCAGTCTTTATGATGAGACCACCCCTCCCTCCGGAGTGAAAGTGCCATGGCTGTCTTGACGTAAGCGCTGTCGTAGCTGGTCACATCAGGAAGTGTGTCATACTGTAGTAACACAGCTGAGCGTCTCTGTGAAGATTCATATAGCTAAGTATGCGTCCTTTGTGCCTGGCTGAGAACGCTGACTGCTTTGGCTCTTTGGGAGTCTCAGGCTTGTACACAATACAATGCTGACAGATGCCAAAGGGATAAGAGTGAATATACACTGGATGCCAAGGGAAGCCAGACTTCCCCCCAAAAATGACAAAAAAAACATACAATAATTTATCTTTAGTCTCTCTGTGTTTCATCATTTTCCTTCAATTCGCAAAAGGCTGAATGTAACTCGTGCCCCGCTGTCTCTCTGTGTGTAGGCCATCTATCTGATGCTGTCTGGTCCAAATGAGTAGGACATTGTTGCCACCCGTAGCATTGAATGCAAAGTAAGCCAGCGAGCATCTGGTCTCCCAATCAGTGTTGAGCTAAACTGAGCGAGCTCAACTGTGAATGGTCCTGGCGCACCAAAAAAAAGTATGCTCTCAAATCCCATTGATACGTCATTGATAGAAAAACTTGAATTGCTGCATCTTGTTGTCTTGTTGTCCTCCTTTGGCTAGTTAGCCAGCTAGCTGAAATGGTCCCTTTTCTAAATTAGCCATGGATAGAGATAGGGATTTGTACTTGTGCTTTTACTTTTTTCTCCGTACTGGTCAATGATTATAATGGCAATTTTTTTTTAATTTTTATTATTTTAAATTTTACCCCCTTTTCTCCCCAATTTCGTGGTATCCAATTGTTAGTAGTTACTATCTTGTCTCATCGCTACGACTCCCGTACGGGCTCGGGAGAGACAAAGGTCGAAAGCCATGCGTCCTCCGAAACACAGCCCAACCAAGCCACACTGCTTCTTAACACAACGCTCATCCAACCCGGAAGCCAGCCGCACCAATGTGTCGGAGGAAACACTGTGCACCTGGCGACCTGATTAGCGTGCACTGCGCCCGGCCCGCCACAGGAGTCGCTAGGAGGAGGCCAGCAATTCTGATCCAACCATTAATTCATACATTGTTGTGCCCCTGACCTGAGACGGGTTGCATCACTGCCTGGTATGGCAACTGCTCGGCCTCCGACCGCAAGGCACTACAAAGGGTAGTGCGTACGGCGCAGTACATCACCAGGGCCAAGCTTCCTGCCATCCAGGACCTCTATACCAGGCTGTGTCAGAGGAAGGCCCTAAAAATTGTCAAAGGCTCCAGCCACCCTAGTCATAGACTGTTCTCTCTGCTACCTCACGGCAAGCGGTATCGGAGCACCAAGTCTAGGTCCAAGAGGCTTCTAAACAGCTTCTACCCCCAAGCCATAAGAATCCTGAACAGCTAATCAAATGGCTACCCAGACTATTTGCACCCCACCATACACTGCTGCTACTCTCTTATTATCTATGCATCGCCACTTTTATAACCCTACCTGCATGTACACAATGACCTCAATTACCTCGACACTGGTGCCCCCACACATTGACACATTGACTTTGTACCGGTAACCCCTGTATATAGCCCCGCTATTGTTATTTACTGCTGCTGTTTAATTATTGGTTTTTCTTATCTCTTACTTTTTGGGGGGTATTTTTCTTAAAGCTGCATTGTTGGTTAAGGTCTTGTAAGTAAGCATTTCACGGTAAGGTCTACTACACCTGTTGTATTCAGTGCATGTGACTAATACAATTTGATTTGATACAAGTTCAATATGTAGCTAGATGTAGAAGGATAATGTTAACTAGCCAAAGTTTGCCATGAATGGAAGTTAGGCTAGCGAGCAAGCATTTTAGCCAAGTAGCCTAGGACAACAAAAATGAAAAGAATGTACTGTATGACAGAGTGATAGAACGTTTTGTCAACATCAAAGAGAGGAGGATGGCATTGGCTTTTCTCTACAAACATGCACACACACACACACAGAAATCAGAACCATGGACAACCACATCATATTTAGCTTACATTGATTGGACTAAATTGTTTTTGGTATCTTTGAGTTGTCACTGTATTAGACTCAGCAGAGGTGATTTGATGATGTTGAAATGTTGAAGTTGAAATGGTGCCGGAATAGTGGAGGCAGCTCCTGTTTTCTTTGTGACTTGCGGTGACTCTCCGTGGTGCTACATCAATAGTTAGTGGACCGAAAATGTCAGAAACATTAACTAGCTTACATGTAACTGTCTGTTACTGTACATGCTATATAGGTTGTATTATGACTTTTTTTGTGGATGGGGCTTGTGGACAGGGGCTTGGCTTCCCCAGTGATTTTACCCACGCATGTTAGTGGAACAGGGGAACCCAAGAGCAGACTCAGATGAGGAGACTGGGATGAAGTAATCAAGGTATTTATTGAAACACAGGGGGAAGATGGAGTGCAGGTCAGGGGAAGCTTGGGCGGGTTGCAGGAAACCAGGTGCTGAGGCTGAGGCTGGAGTGAAAGGGGTTGGGACAGGGTAAGCGGGTCTGGAGGGGAATCCAGGACAGAGTAGCAGGATGATGAGACGTGGGACTGGAGACAGGGACCAGAGTCAGAGTGGGTGGAAATGTAGCGGAGAGGAAAACAGCATCAGGCCAGGAAAACAGGCACAACAGGATAACAAGATCTATCAGTACCAAACAGCTAGAAGCGTAGACTGACTGATTAAAGATTATGATCTGGCAGCGTGGAAGTGGCAGGCCGAGTATTTGTAGAGGGCTTGATTATGGAACAGGATGCAGCTGGTGGGGATCTGCTCTGACTCCAGCACACCTGTCTCCACCCACACAATCACACAGAGGGAGGGAGAGAGCACTGGGGGAGTGGCGGCAGGTCAAGGAGACACAGGATGAGCAGTAGAGGGCGTGGCAGGAGCAGATGTAACAACGCACCGCTGGTGCTAGTTAGAATACACCTCTTCTCTTCCTTTCAGCTCCCTCAAAGGATGTTATATCTGATTCTGCACATCAAGCCCAGTCTAGCCTGCCATCCCTGGGGCAAGCCTGTGTGAGGAGGAGAAAAGGATATCTCTCTCTCGCTCTCCCCCACCCTTCTCTCTCCGCTTTATTTTCAATTGACTTTCAGACAAAACACACATCTTGTATGTATTTGCCATGGTAAAGAGTATCAAAGTAGACAGTCTCATCCCTCAGGAGGAAGAAGGAGACTATCAGATTCTCTGTAAGTCAGGGGTGGTGGTGTGAGGTTTCTCAATCCCCAGCCCAGCTAGTGTCTCAGTTAGTCGGGCTCAACACAGAGCTGCTCAACAGCGGGGAAGAGTTAGTTAGCAGAGCCGCTAGGGAACCAAGACACCAGCAGACGAGACTCAGAAGAGACTCGGAGGAAGAGAAGGCAGACTGACCGAACTGTTGAACCTCTGACTTCCTTTAGCTCAGCAGGCTAACACAGTCTTTTGGCACACAGGACACTCATCAGCATACCTCAATACGCCTTCAACAAGGAATTACTGGTCTTTCTGACAGGTCTAGGATCAATAAATAAAGTTAAATCCATGTATAATCAGTTTTTTTCTGTGACTTGGAGGTGTAAATCTGCGAAAGAAATAGGCAGTTGTGGAGAATGGATGCAGTTGAACGTTTGATCAAGAAATACTGATCTAGGATCAGATGGTAAATAAATGTATAATTCTCTTTTGTGCGACAAGTAGGCATAAATCTGTGAAAGCAATAGGGAGTTGGGGCGGTGGACGCAGTGGAATGTTTGATGTCATGGCAGAGTGTTTAGCTCAATTGAAATTCTGCACCGGGTCTGAAGCTGAAATGCTTTGAACTTGCTCCATCTCACACTAGTTATTGGGACTGAGGGAAAACGAAGCTTGATGTTAACAGCTTGGGGCAGACAGATAAATGAGTGAGATGTAGCGGCTGAGATGTGACGAAGCTTATAAAGGTTGTCTATGATCACATTATGTAACAGCAGGTTAGATGGAATAGAGGTAAAGGATGGTAAACTACCAGTAGCAATTACACTTTGGTTACCAAAGTAGTATAAAGCCAAGTAAATGTTATAAAGCAACTTAAAGAAATGGCCTGGCAAGGTGTGCCCTGCATAAATTCAAGAAATGCACATTGACATAAACATAAGTATTTATTATAATGTCATTCTGTTAGGTATTTCCTTGTGCTGATGTCTGGCCGCCGTTGTAAAACCACATAAGTAGCTGTTCATACTTAGACTTATTTTTCTTGGTGATTTATATTCCGCTCAAAGGGAGTGAGGGAGGTAGGACACACATAGGCAGACTCACTCGTGCGCAAACCTTCTCTTTCTCTCGCTCAGTGTCTCTCTCATTTACTCACTAACTCACTCACTGTGTGAGCCAGTCTGCACCAGAGCACTCGGACAGTCAACTCTTTTTTCAAATGGTTCCCCAGAGTCTCCATGGGTTCAGACCATCAACAGTAATTATAAGGAACACAGTTCTTCTACCTCTGCTTCTCACACGCTGGGAAATTGGTAAAAAGTCTTTGTACTCAAAGACTGAAAGGTTTTTTACCTTCAACGTTTCTCATAACAATGACTGAGGAAGTAGCCTCCAACTTGCTGCCAAAGCGTGGATTTTGTGACTAAATGAATTGTTTTCATCAGAGATAAAGTGCTAGGCACCGGCTAGATTTATTTTTTTAAGAAGCATATCTCTCTGTTTTTCAGTTTTTGCTGTGTACAGTTGAAGTCAGCAGTTTACATACACTTAGGTTGGAGTCATTAAAACTCGTTTTTCAACCACTCCACACATTTCTTGTTAACAAACTATAGTTTTGGCAAGTCGGTTAGGACACTTTGTGCATGACACAAGTAATTTTTCCAACAATTGTTTACAGATAGATTATCAAAACAATTCCAGTCAGTCAGAAGTTTATACACTAAGTTGACTGTGCCTTTAAATAGCTTGGAAAATTCCAGAACATTATGTCATGGCTTTAGAAGCTTCTGATAGGCTAATTGACATAATTTGAGTCAATTGGAGGTGTACCTATGGATGTATTTCAAGGCCTACCTCCAAACTCAGTGCCTCTTTGCTTGACATCATGGGAAAATCAAAAGAAATCAGCCAAGACCTCCACAGGTCTGGTTCATCCTTGGGAGCAATTTCCAAACGCCTGAAGGTACCACGTTTATCTGTACAAACAATAGTACGCAAGTATACACACCATAAGACCAAGCAGCCATCATACCGCTCAGGAAGGAGATGCGTTCTGGCTCCTTGAGATGAACGTACTTTGGTGCGAAAAGTGCAAATCAATCCCAGAACAACAGCAAAGGACCTTGTAAAGATGCTGGAGGAAACAGGTACAAAAGTATCTATATCCACAGTAAAATCAGTCCTATATCGACATAACCGGAAAGGCTGCTCAGCAAGGAAGAAGCCACATCTCCAAAACCGCCATTAAAAATCTAGACTACGGTTTGCGACTGCACATAGAGACAAAGATCGTACTTGTTGGAGAAATGTCCTCTGGTCTGATGAAACAAAAATAGAACTGTTTGGCCATAATGACCATTGTTATGTTTGGAGGAAAAAGGGGGCGGCTTGCAAGCCGAAGAACACCATCCCAACTGTGAAGCATGGGGGTGGCAGCATCATGTTGTGGGGATGCTTTGCTGCAGGAGGGACTGGTGCACTTCACAAAATAGATGGCATTATGAGGGAGGAAAAGTATGTGGATATATTGAAGCAACATCTCAAGACATCAGTAATTAAAACTTGGTCGCAAATCGGTATTTTAAATGGACAATGACCCCAAGCATACTTCAAAAGTTGTGGAAAAATGGCTTAAGGACAACAAAGTCAAGGTATTGGAGTGGCCTTCACAAAGCCCTGATCTCAATCCTATATAAAATGTGTGGGCAGAACTGAAAAAGTGTGTGCAAGCAAGGAGGCCTACAAACCTGACTCAGTTACACCAGCTCTGTCAGGGGGAATGGGCCAAAATTCACCCAACTTATTGTGGGAAGCTTGTGGAAGGCTACCTGAAACATTTGATCCAAGTTAAATGATTTGAAGGCAATGCTACCAAATACTAATTGAGTGTATGTAAACTTCTGACCCACTGGGAATGTGATGAAAGAAATCAAATCTGAAATAATCATTCTCTCTACTATTATTCTGACATTTCACATTCTTAAACAGTGGTGAGCCTAACTGACCTAAGACAGGGATTTTTTACTAGGATTAAATGTCAGGAATTGTGAAAAACTGAGTTTAAATGTATTTGGCTACGGTGTATTTAAACTTCCGACTTCAACTGTATGTATTTGATTAATCCTGGAACAAACCCTAATTGAATTCCTTAGCCTGCATTGAACCAGACAAAATCAATGTTTTGCTGGGCAGCATACAAAGATGATGATCTTGTCCCAAGCTACCTTATCCATTATGCTACAGTAGGACATGTGTGATACAGCCATATTTATGCATATGCAAGCTTTATCTTGTCACAATGTTACTTTGCTATGCCAATCCAACTGTGTGTGTGTGCGTGCGTGTGCATGTGCGACTGTGTGTGTGTGTGTGTGTGTGTGTGAGAGCATGTTTGCACGTGAGCACACGTTTGCCTACCTATTCTACCATATCCATATCATTCCAAAATGTAGAACTGGAAAGGAGTTTAATAGAAAAAACAGAACGTTTGTCTGTCCTTCTCTCTGATCAGAAGAGGACATCGTCTCCATGGCAGACTCCACCATCACCATAGATGACATCGAGGGAGAGCTGTTCAAGATTGACAGGATTCGAGATGTGCTGGTCAGAAGAGAGTCAGAACTCCGATACATGTGAGTATGTTGTATGTCTGTTATCTCTAATCTGGATATCTCTAATCTAGATATCGCTACTGTGTTGTCATGTATTATTCTGAATAGCAGGGTGGTGTGCTTGTGTGTGTGTGTGTGTGTGTGTGTGTGTGTGTGTGTGTGTGTGTGTGTGTGTGTGTGTGTGTGTGTGTGTGTGTGTGTGTGTAACAATACAGTTCAAGTGTGGTGAATCCTGTTCAATCTAGTGGTGGTTCTCTAAAGCTTGGGATGCCACACAGGAGGGAGAGTGGAAAGAGAGGAAGGAATGAAGGAGGGGGAGAGAGAGGTAGGGCTGTTACGGTGACTTTAGTACCGCCACAGCGGCGGTCACGAGTCATGAAGGCCATCATATTCCATGTGACCGGTTAGTCACGGTAATTAGGCTTCTCCAAGCTCTGATGCTGCTGATGGTCATTAGTAGCCTATCAACCTTCTAACTGCCTGGTACTCAGCCCTCTATTGTCCCTCAAATCACTCTGACATCAACGCAAATGTAACTAAAAATCTAATCAAACACTTCATGAGAGCCCATGAGCTCATTTACCACCACATTTTTATAGGCTATGCAATTGTACGAGAAAAAAGAGTGATGGCCTCTACTAAAAAGAGGAGATTCCCCTAAGCTTTCTATAGACTAGGCCTACTATATTTATTCCTCAACTTTCCTAATATTAAGCACATTGTTTATCTTTACAACAGGAGTATAGGCTGCCTGGCTGGAAATGAACCACAGGAAAAGTATCCTCCATTCACTCTTTAAGTGCGCAGACATGTATTTTTCCCCCACTGCCCCTGTTTCGAGACAGGTGCATGATAATGGTCCATTCTTAATCAAAACAAATGTCATACATATATTATTTACTATATGTAAAGACAAGATTAAATCAAGAATAGTCTGATGGGTGACAATATTAGCCTATCACTGCCCAGCATAAGAAACAGAATAGTTGCATGTGTGCACACCCTCAAATCGTTTGTATTCTTCATACTATAAAATAATATAAAATATAATGCCACGGAATTCCAAGCAAATCTTGTCTGCTAAATTAACTAGTTTAGCCTACAGCCATTTGGCATAGCCACATCAGGACCTAACATAAGGACAACTCAGAGTATGCTATTCTGTTCATCTGAACTAGACTACATTATCTTCATATCATGCTTCTTTAGACCTGTCTAAAATAAATAATGGACTTATTGTGAAGGTGTAGGCTATATTACATGTATTTATTTTACTTTTTAAAATATAGATGTTCCAAAGGTCTGCATCAGTGGCTTGTAGACTATGTGTGGAAGCCAGAAGATGCTAAATGTGTTTATGTTAATTGATGGTCAGTTACAGTGAGACTGACAGTTATTTGCTTGACAATCACTGGCTGATTAAATTTCATGACCGCTACAGCCCTAAAGAGAGGGAAGCCTTTTTGCTGGAAGTGTGGGAGGAAGAAATAGCCAAGAAGGAGGACACTGAAGAAGAGGGAATAGGGAGGTTGCTGGGGGTCTGTGCTGGGACCTTTGTGTGTGGGTGGGAGGAAGATACAATTGTTTTTTTGGTATTTTATCTGGATTCCCATTAGCTGTTGCAAAAGCAGCAGCTACTCTTCCAGGGGTCCACACAAAACATGAAACATGACATAATACAGAACATTAATAGACAAGAATAGCTGAAGGACAGAACAACATACAGTGGGGCAAAAAAATATTTAGTCAGCCACCAATTGTGCAAGTTCTCCCACTTAAAAAGATGAGAGAGGCCTGTAATTTTCATCATAGGTACACTTCAACTATGACAGACAAAATGAGAAAAAAATCCAGAAAATCACATTGTAGGATTTTTTTATGAATTTATTTGCAAATTATGGTGGAAAATAAGTATTTGGTCAATAACAAAAGTTTATCTCAATACTTTGTTATATACGTTATATACCTTCACAAGGTTTTCACACACTGTTGCTGGTATTTTGGCCCATTCCTCCATGCAGAGCTACTCTAGAGCAGTGATGTTTTGGGGCTGTTGCTGGGCAACACGGACTTTCAACTCCCTCCAAAGATTTTCTATGGGGTTGAGATCTGGAGACTTGCTAGGCCACTCCAGGACCTTGAAATGCTTCTTACGAAGCCACTCCTTCGTTGCCCGGGCGGTATGTTTGGGATCATTGTCATGCTGAAAGACCCAGCCACGTTTCATCTTCAATGCCCTTGCTGATGGAAGAAGGTTTTCACTCAAAATCTCACAATACATGGCCCCATTCATTCTTTCCTTTACACGGATCAGTCGTCCTGGTCCCTTTGCAGAAAAACAGCCCCAAAGCATGATGTTTCCACCCCCATGCTTCTCAGTAGGTATGGTGTTCTTTGGATGCAACTCAGCATTCTTTGTCCTCCAAACACGACGAGTTGAGTTTTTACCAAAAAGTTATATTTTGGTTTCATCTGACCATATGACATTCTCCCAATCTTCTTCTGGATCATCCAAATGCTCTCTAGCAAACTTCAGATGGGCCTGGACATGTACTGGCTTAAGCAGGGGGACACGTCTGGCACTGCAGGATTTGAGTCCCTGGCGGCGTAGTGTGTTACTGATGGTAGGCTTTGTTACTTTGGTCCCAGCTCTCTGCAGGTCATTCACTAGGTCCCCCCCGTGTGGTTCTGGGATTTTTGCTCATCGTTCTTGTGATCCTTTTGATCCCACGGGTGAGATCTTGCGTGGAGCCCCAGATCGAGGGAGATTATCAGTGGTCTTGTATGTCTTCCATTTCCTAATAATTGCTCCCACAGTTGATTTCTTCAAATCAAGCTGCTTACCTATTGCAGATTCAGACTTCCCAGCCTGGTGCAGGTCTACAATTTTGTTTCTGGTGTCCTTTGACAGCTCTTTGGTCTTGGCCATAGTGGAGTTTTGAGTGTGACTGTTTGAGGTTGTGGACAGGTGTCTTTTATACTGATAACTTGTTAAGGGTTTTAGAGACGTCATTAGCTGTGGTTTCTGACACGTACAGTGCCTTGCGAAAGTATTCGGCCCCCTTGAACTTTGCGACCTTATGCCACATTTCAGGCTTCAAACATAAAGATATAAAACTGTATTTTTTTGTGAAGAATCAACAACAAGTGGGACACAATCATGAAGTGGAACGACATTTATTGGATATTTCAAACTTTTTTAACAAATCAAAAGCTGAAAAATTGGGCGTGTAAAATTATTCAGCCCCTTTACTTTCAGTGCAGCAAACTCTCTCCAGAAGTTCAGTGAGGATCTCTGAATGATCAAATGTTGACCTAAATGACTAATGATGATAAATACAATCCACCTGTGTGTAATCAAGTCTCCGTATAAATGCACCTGCACTGTGATAGTCTCAGAGGTCCGTTAAAAGTGCAGCGAGCATCATGAAGAACAAGGAACACACCAGGCAGGTCCGAGATACTGTTGTGAAGAAGTTTAAAGCCGGTTTTAGATACAAAAAGATTTCCCAAGCTTTAAACATCCCAAGGAGCACTGTGCAAGCGATAATATTGAAATGGAAGGAGTATCAGACCACTGCAAATCTACCAAGACCTGGCCGTCCCTCTAAACTTTCAGCTCATACAAGGAGAAGACTGATCAGAGATGCAGCCAAGAGGCCCATGATCACTCTGGATGAACTGCAGAGATCTACAGCTGAGGTGGGAGACTCTGTCCATAGGACAACAATCAGTCGTATATTGCGCAAATCTGGCCTTTATGGAAGAGTGGCAAGAAGAAAGCCATTTCTTAAAGATATCCATAAAAAGTGTCGTTTAAAGTTTGCCACAAGCCACCTGGGAGACACACCAAACATGTGGAAGAAGGTGCTCTGGTCAGATGAAACCAAAATTGAACTTTTTGGCAACAATGCAAAATGTTATGTTTGGCGTAAAAGCAACACAGCTCATCAGCAGGGACAGGGAAGATGGTTAAAATTGATGGGAAGATGGATGGAGCCAAATACAGGACCATTCTGGAAGAAAACCTGATGGAGTCTGCAAAAGACCTGAGACTGGGACGGAGATTTGTCTTCCAACAAGACAATGATCCAAAACATAAAGCAAAATCTACAATGGAATGGTTCAAAAATAAACATATCCAGGTGTTAGAATGGCCAAGTCAAAGTCCAGACCTGAATCCAATCGAGAATCTGTGGAAAGAACTGAAAACTGCTGTTCACAAATGCTCTCCATCCAACCTCACTGAGCTCGAGCTGTTTTGCAAGGAGGAATGGGAAAAAATTTCAGTCTCTCGATGTGCAAAACTGATAGAGACATACCCCAAGCGACTTACAGCTGTAATCGCAGCAAAAGGTGGCGCTACAAAGTATTAACTTAAGGGGGCTGAATAATTTTGCACGCCCAATTTTTCCGTTTTTGATTTGTTAAAAAAATTGAAATATCCAATAAATGTCGTTCCACTTCATGATTGTGTCCCACATACAGTTTTGTATATTTATGTTTGAAGCCTGAAATGTGGCAAAAGGTCGCAAAGTTCAAGGGGGCCGAATACTTTCGCAAGGCACTGTATATGGTTCAATCACCAGCATACATGGACACACAGGCTTTGTTTAATGCCAGTGACGAGTCATTGGTAAAAATAGAAAAGAGTAAAGGGCCTAGAGAGCTACCCTGTGGTACACCACACCCTACATGTTTGATATTAGAGAGGCTACTATTAAAGAAAATGGACAATGACCCCAAGCATTCTTCCAAAGCTGTGGCAAAATAACTTAAGGACAACAAAGTCAAGGTATTGGAGTGGCCATCACAAAGCCCTGACCTCAATCCTATAGAAAATTTGTGTGCAGAACTGAAAAAGCGTGTGCGAGCAAGGAGGCCTACAAACCTGACTCAGTTACACCAGCTCTGTCAGGAGGAATGAGCTAAAATTCACCCAACTTATTGTGGTAAGCCTGTGGGAGGCTACCCAAAAAGTTTGACCTAAGTTAAACAATTTAAAGGCAATGCTACCAAGTGTATGTAAACTTCTGACCCACTGGGAATGTGATGAAAGAAATAAAAGCTGAAATAAATAATTCTCTCTACTATATTCTGACATTTCACATTCTTAAAATGAAGTGGTGATCCTAACTGACCTAAAACAGGGAATAGGATTAAATGTCAGAAATTGTGAAAAACTGAGTTTAAATGTACACTGCTCAAAAAAATAAAGGGAACACTAAAATATCACATCCTAGATCTGAATGAATGAAATATTCTTATTAAATACTTTTTTCTTTACATAGTTGAATGTGCTGACAACAAAATCACACAAAGATTATCAATGGAAATCAAATGTATCAACCCATGGAGGTCTGGATTTGGAGTCACACTCAAAATTAAAGTGGAAAACCACACTACAGGCTGATCCAACTTTGATGTAATGTCCTTAAAACAAGTCAAAATGAGGCTCAGTAGTGTGTGTGGCCTCCACGTGCCTGTATGACCTCCCTGCAACACCTGGGCATGCTCCTGATGAGGTGGCGGATGGTCTCCTGAGGGATCTCCTCCCAGACCTGGACTAAAGCATCCGCCAACTCCTGGACAGTCTGTGGTGCAACGTGGCGTTGGTGGATGGAGCGAGACATGATGTCCCAGATGTGCTCAATTGGATTCAGGTCTGGGGAACGGGCGGGCCAGTCCATAGCATCAATGTCTTCCTCTTGCAGGAACTGCTGACACACTCCAGTCACATAAGGCCTAGCATTATCTTGCATTAGGAGGAACCCAGGGCCAACCGCACCAGCATATGGTCTCACAAGGGGTCTGAGGATCTCATCTCGGTACCTAATGGCAGTCAGGCTACCTCTGGCGAGCACATGGAGGGCTGTGCGGCCCCCCAAAGAAATTCCACCCCACACCATGACTGACCCACCTCCAAACCGGTCATGCTGGAGGATGTTGCAGGCAGCAGAACGTTCTCCACGGCATCTCCAGACTGTCACGACTGTCACATGTGCTCAGTGTGAACCTGCTTTCATCTGTGAAGAGCACAGGGCGCCAGTGGCGAATTTGCCAATCTTGGTGTTCTCTGGCAAATGCCAAACGTCCGGCACGGTGTTGGGCTGTAAGCACAACCCCCACCTGTGGACGTTGGGCCCTCATACCACCCTCATGGAGTCTGTTTCTGACCGTTTGAGCAGACACATGCACATTTGTGGCCTGCTGGAGGTCATTTTGCAGGGCTCTGGCAGTGCTCTTCCTGCTCCTCCTTGCACAAAGGCGGAGGTAGCGGTCCTGCTGCTGGGTTGTTGCCCTCCTACGGCCTCCTCCACGCCTCCTGATGTACTGGCCTGTCTCCTGGTAGCGCCTCCATGCTCTGGACACTACGCTGACAGACATAGCAAACCTTCTTGCCACAGCTCGCATTGATGTGCCATCCTGGATGAGCTGCACTACCTGAGCCACTTGTGTGGGTTGTAGACTCTGTCTCGTGCTACCACTACAGTGAAAGCACCGCCAGCATTCAAAAGTGACCAAAACATCAGCCAGGAAGCATAGGAACTGAGAAGTGGTCTGTGGTCACCACCTGCAGAACCACTCTTTTATTGGGGATGTCTTGCCAATTGCCTATAATTTCCACCTGTTGTCTATTCCATTTGCACAACAGCAGGTGAAATTTACTGTCAATCAGTGTTGCTTCCTAAGTGGACAGTTTGATTTCACAGAAGTGTGATTGACTTGGAGTTACATTGTGTTGTTTAAGTGTTCCCTTTATTTTTTTGAGCAGTGTATTTGGCTAAGGTGTATGTAATCTTCCGACTTCAACTGTATGTCACTTAATCAGATCTAAGTTCAAATACTACAGCGGCAAGAAAAAGTATGTGAACCCTTTGGAATGACCTGCATTTCTACATAAATTGGTCAAAAAATGTATCTGATCTTCCTTTAAGTCACAACAATAGACAAAAACATTCTGCTTAAACTAATAACACACAAATTATTTTATTTTTCTTGAGTATGACGGAGCATATAAAGTGTAAGTAGTTAGTATAATAATCCCTGTATGTTGCCAATTCGGGAACATGAGTAAATCATGACTTGATCAAATCAAGTTTATAGAAAACCCATTCAACACACCACTCATAACAATAATAACAAAGAATAGAAGCAAAGTTGCTTCAACGATTTCATTATAATAGAATAGAAGGGAGTATAATCTGTTTAAATAGAACAGTGGGGTTCCTTTCAGGTCATACATCTTCTGTATTCTACACCTTGCCCACCGCAGGTCCCTCTTCATCCCGTCTGACAGGTAGAGAGGTAGATGAGGTGAGGCTCTCAGTTAGCTGACAGTGATGGATGTCTAGGCTCAGCTACCCAACTGTAATGCTGTGAAACTGGGTTACTGGAGGGCTACAGTTGTCCTACAGACAGGGGGAACCATAAGAACAGTGCCCTGCCATTCTCTTTGTTTTAGATAAAGAATAGAGTAGCATGGGTTCAAACTATAAACTGTACAAGTCACGATTCAGCTTCATCTAGGCAACCTGTAAACCGACAATGAACTGTTTACTGCATGTAATATAACAATAAATAATATATGCCGTTTAGCAGATGCTTTTATCCAAAGCAACTTACAACAGTGAGTGAGTGCATAAACCTTAGGGCATTGTCCCTCTCAGCTGGAGTGAAAAACAACTTTCCCTATTATCTTCCCTATTGATAATGCTACTAAACTGACCTTCTCCCTCAGGAGCTAGTGATGTCACTAGGCTGGGAACTCGGAAATGTCTGACTTCAGACTTCAGTGGTTCAAGACAACCAGGAACTTTGAAAAAACGAGATCCGACTTGGATCCAACTTTCCGACCTGAAGATCACGGACGCCATGATTTGAGCTAGTTTTTTTTCATCTTTCCCAGTTGTCTTAAAAGCACCGTTACTCAGTAGCTAGTGCTGTCCATTCATAATGACGTCACTAGTCTGACCCCTCACTCAGTAGCTAGTGCTGACCCTTCTTAATGATGTCACCTGGCTGACCCCTCACTCAGTAGTCATGTCCACAACATTCTAATTATACCGCTGCCACTTAGTCCTGAATTAACAATGATGTAGCATACTAATGATGACACTGTAGCTGACCCCCTCACTCAGCAGTGGTGTTCTGCTCTATCTACACTACAGAATGAATAATGTTCTGCTCTACAGTACGTCACTACACTGACCTATGAGTCATCACTTCCTCAGAAGGGAAATGTGTCATGTGGCAGGAGACCAGAACTCACTATGGTCTAATGTCTCATCCTCCTAGTCATGGATGATGTACCCTGTCTGTCTGACACCACTCTCCAGCCTCTAGAGCAGGGATGGGCAATTCCAGTCCTCGAGGGCCTGATTGGGGTCACAGTTTTGCCCCAGCCCCAGTTAACACACCTGATTCCAATAATCACCTAATCATGATCTTCAGTTTAGAATGCAGTTTGATTAATCAGCAGTGTTTGCTAGGGATGGAGAAAACATGTGACACCAATCAGGCCCACAAGGATTGGAGTTGCCTACCCCTGCTCTAGAGGAATGTTAGTATTTTGACCACCACTTACTGACAACGTGTGGCATGTAAGGAAATGACTATGTGTCTGCGTTTATATTCAGTCTGCTTCAGCCTTTACCCAGGCTGCTTTGAGTTAACCTCCCAGGATAGGTGTCAGAGGTCAGCCTGATATATCCTCAGTGATTGGCACTTTGAGACCCGTGGTTTCCATGGTGATTGGCACGTTGAGATCCGTGTTTACCATGGTTTCACACTTCTGGGATTTCCCCCCATCCTGTGTGTTTCAGCGTTGGGATGACGTCATGATTGGCCTGTGAAGGAGTGTTAGATCAGTGATTGACAGATTGCACTGTGATCTGAAAACAAGGCTTCAGCATCAGCACTTCCATCATTTATTGGGACCTAATGACTGGAATATGGTGTATAAACTAGACTGGGACAGGCAGCAAGGCTCCTACATGTTACTGTTATGGATTTATGACCCTCTGTCAATGGATACATTGGCTGCTGGTTGAGAGCACATATATACTTGCCTGGGCCCTTATTCACAAAGCGTCTCAGAGTGCTGATCTAGGATCAGGTCCCCTCTGTCCATGTAATGTTACTCATTATGAGCTAAAACACTAAACTGATCCTAGATTTGCACTCCTACTCTGAGACGCTTTGTGGATACAGGCCAGGGTCACTTTACTTCCTAGTGTGTTCCTACGTAGGTTCAGGATCGTACTAAAACAACGTTGATGTGTTCACAAGGAGAGAAGTAACTGTCTAGGAGACATTTTTCTTGCAATCTACCTTTACAAGTTCTTCAGCCAATTCTTAAAATATTAGCTTCTTGTACATCTCTCTTTATTAAGACTTAGTATTTTATTAAGAAGCAGTCTCTTGGCTGTATTGGTGAAGATCAAAGTAGGTCTCTGTAGTAAATTCAAAGAAAAGAAAATAAACTTTTTGGTTTGGGTGTCTTATGGCTTGGGTGTAAAAGCTGTTAAGAAGCCTTTTGGACCTAGACTTGGCGCTCCAGTAGCAGAGAGAACAGTCTATGACTAGTGTGGCTGGAGTCTTTGACATTTTTTAGGGCCTTCCTCTGACACCAGCTTAGCATAGAGGTCCTGGATGGAAGGAAGCTTGGCCCCAGTGATGTACTGGGCCGTATGCACTACTCTCGAAGGCCGAGCAGTTGCCATACCAGGCAGTGATGGAACCAGTCAGAATGCTCTCAATGGTGCAGCTGTAGAACCTTTTGAGTCTCCTGAGGGGGAATAGGTTTTGTCGTGCCCTCTTCACGACTCTTCATGTCTTAGTGTGTTTGGACCATGATAGTTTGTTGGTGATGTGGACACCAAGGAACTTGAAGCTCTCAACCTGCTCCACTACAGCCCCGTCGATGAGAATGGGGGCGTACTCGGTCCTCCTTTTCCTGTAGGCCACAATCATCTCCTTTGTCTTGATCACGTTGAGGGAGAGATTGTTGTCCTGGCACCACACGGCCAGGTCTCTGACCTCCTCCCTATAGGCTGTAGGCTCCCCTCCCCTCGTTGTTGGTGATCAGACCTACCACTGTTGTGTCATCGGCAAACTTGATGATGGTGTTGGAGTCGTGGCTGGCCATGCAGTCATGAGTGAACAGGGAGTACAGGAGGGGACTGACCACGCACCCTTGAGGGGCCAATGTGTTGAGGATCAGCATGGCGGATGTGTTGTTACCTACCCAAACTACCTAGCGGCTGCCCCGTCAAGAAGTCCAGGATCCAGTTGCAGAGGGAGGTGTTTAGCCCCAGGGTCCTGAGCTTAGTGATGAGCTTTGAGGGCGCTATGGTGTTGAACGCTGAGCTGTAGTCAATGAATAGCATCGCTACAACTCCCGTATGGGATACACAACCCAACCTAGCCGCACTGCTTCTTAACACAGCGTGCATCCAACCCGGAAGCCAGCCTAGCTTCAGTGATTTTTGCAGTTCGTTCCAGTCATTGGCAGCAGAGAACTGGAAGGAAAGGCGGCCAAAGGAAGAATTGGCTTTGGGGGTGACCAGTGAGATATACCTGCTCGAGCGTGTGCTACGGGTGGGTGCCGCTATGGTGACCAGTGAGCTGAGATAAGGCGGGGCTTTACTTAGCAGAGACTTGTAGATGACCTGGAACCAGTGGGTTTGGTGACGAGTATGAAGCGAGGGCCAGCCAACGAGAGTGTACAGGTCGCAGTGGTGGGTAGTATATGGGGCTTTGGTTACAAAACGGATGGCACTGTGATAGACTGCATCCAATTTGTTGAGTAGAGTGTTGGAGGCTATTTTGTAAATGACATCGCCGAAATCAAGGATCGGTAGGATGGTCAGTTTTACAATGGTATGTTTGGCAGCATGAGTGAAGGATGCTTTGTTGCGAAATAGGAAGCCGATTCTAGATTTAATTTTGGATTGGAGATGCTTAATGTGAGTCTGGAAGGAGAGTTTACAGTCTAACCAGACACCTAGGTATTTTTAGTTGTCCACATATTCTAGGTCAAAACCGTCCAGAGTAGTGATGCTGGACAGCAGGCAGGTGTGGGCAGCGATCGGTTGAAGAGCATGCATTTAGTTTTACTTGCATTTAAGAGCAGTTGGAGACCACGGAAGGAGAGTTGTATGGCATTGAAGCTCGTCTGGAGGTTAACACAGTTTCCAAAGAAGGGCTGGAAGTATACAGAATGGTGTCGTCTGCGTAGAGGTGGATAAGAGAATCACCAGCAGCAAGGGTGACATCATCGATGTATACAGAGAAGAGAGTCGACCCGAGAATCAAACCCTGTGGCACCCCCGTAGAGACTGCCAGAGGTCCGGACAACAGGCCCTCCGATTTGACACACTGAACTCTATCAGAGAAGTAATTGGTGAACCAGGCGAGGCAATCATTTGAGAAACCAAGGCTGTTGAGTCGGCCGATAAGAATGTGGTGATTGACAGAGTCGAAAGCCTTGGCCAGGTCAATGAATACGGCTGCACAGTAATGTCTCTTATTGATGGCGGTTATGATATCGTTTAGGACCTTGAGCATGGCTGAGGTGCACCCTTGACCAGCTCTGAAACCAGATTGCATAGCGGAGAAGGTACGGTGGGATTCGAAATGGTCGGTAATCTGTTTGTTAACTTGGCTTTCGAAGACCTTAGAAAGGCAGGGTAGGATAGATATAGGTCTGTAGCAGTTTGGGTCTAGAGTGTCACCCCCTTTGAAGAGGGGGATGACCACGGCAGCTTTCCAATCTTTGGGAATCTCAGACGATACAAAAGAGAGGTTGAACAGGCTAGTAATAGGGGTTGCAACAATTTCGGCAGATCATTTTAGAAAGATAGGGTCCAGATTGTCTAGCCCGGCTGATTTGTAGGAGTCCAGATTTTGCAGCTCTTTCAGAACATCAACTATCTGGATTTGGGCGAAGGAGAAATGGGGGAGGCTTTGGCGAGTTGCTGTGGGGGGTGGATGGCTGTTGTTCAGGGTAGGGGTAACCAGGTGGAAAGCATGGCCAGACATTGAAAAAGGCTTATTTAAATTCTCAATCGTAGTAGATTTATCGGTGGTGACAGTATTTCCTAGCCTCATTGCAGTGGGCAGCTGGGAGGAGGTGCTCCTATTCTCCATGGACTTTACAGTGTCCCAGAACTGTTTTGAGTTTGTGCAACAGGATGCACATTTCTGCTTGAAAAAACTACCCTTAGCTTAGCTATACATTATTAAAATAGCACAGTTGGTTAGGAGCACTTAAAATATCAGCCATCCTCTCCGGCATCATTCTACGGGTGTGCATGTAAGTGCATGTGTAAACACTGATACCCTGTTAACAGCCAGTTAACTGAATATCTCTGGTGGTTTCCTCTTTTCTGTCTTCCTCCCTGCAGCGGCACTATGTATTTGTCCTCTTCTGACGAGACCTGGATGTTTGTCTAACCCAGCTTTTTTTAAAGGGCCCACCACTAATGGTGGGTCACGACGTGTCAGAGTAAATGTATAATTATTTCATTCAATACTGGAACTGATTTTGCCAAATGCAACTGCACTCTCTGTTCAGTGCGCTCTCTGCTTAGCAGCTGTGTCTCTGCTCAATTTGCCAGCTGCGCGAGTGGGAGGGAGATGCCTTGTGCTTTGCTGTTTACGAGATCTTTTTTTCTGCAGTTTTATTGAAGATCACTTCGCGACCCACACGCTGCAGGGCTGTGGTTCAGCAGCAGATGATGCGCTGTCAGCCACTGCCTTGTCATTCTCACTCGCTCCATACAAACTTTGAGAAATAACCAGAAGCGCCCACAATGTGTTTTGTGCAGGGAAGTGCTTAGTAATGAGTCGCTCAAAACGAACAAATTAAAATGACACGTCCTGACAAAACATCCACAGCATGACGGTAAACCCAGGGAGTTATTTCAGAACACCTACAAAGTGGTTATGAACAACATCAATTGCCCAACGTTTAATTATTGCCTTAGCAAGTTTATCCGGACTTAAATGATCATCAAAGGGCATCCGTGCAGTCACTCCACGTTTGTTGAAGTCAGTTCAATTGACGCAACCTCCCGTTTGGCAGCAAAGGCTTCTCAAATGATAAATATGAACATAATTACAACAACAAAGGAGATGAGGGATCTGACTGAAGAAACAGTATTTCACTGAACAGACTTCTCTCGTGGATAAGAGGACTCTATCCTCTGTCTTTGGAATCACAATCTAATTTTGTGGTTAAAAAAATCTGCAGAAACATCTGTCTCAAATGAGCTCTGGTTTACGGATCAGGAGAATGATGGGAATAAGGTGCAAGGTGATAAGTAGTTGTACACGGGTGTGGGTGGGTTCATACTTCACCTTTGTTCAGGGTAATGAATACTACGAAGCTCCATTTACAATCGCTGACAGGGTATAACGTTACGGCTCCATAATGCTTCAGAAAACAGTGCTTCGACAGTGGAAAAGTAAGTCAGCTAGCATTGACCGAGGTAAAGAGAGTTTCAGGTTGGATATTCGACGGATATTCGCCTGTAGTTTTCCTTAGGTCCACCAACAGCAGTTAGGGACCGTCAACAAAGTGACAAATCAAAATGTTCACATTTCAATAGCTCTTTAACCATTACTCCTAACACTTTCAAAACTGGTTGTAGCTAACTCGATGGCATAGACACACATTGCACATCCTTTAGTTTGTCCATTTTCAGCTCCTTGGTCATGTGACCTGGTGACTTCAAACAAGGTTCAGAATGTCCACTGACTACCCTTCTATATTGCACACCCTTTAGTTTGTCCATTTTCATCTCACATGGTTTTACCTGCATTTTTCAACATTTTAATAGCTCCTTGGTCATGTGACCTAGTGACTTCAAATAAGATTCAGAATGTCCACTCCGTGGCCCTACACATTGCAAACCCTTCACACGGAACCCAAACCGGCTGGGCGCGTGTGCCATCGTGCCCTATCGTGCATACATTTATTTTGCCCCCCCACACCAAACGCGATCATGACACGCAGTTTAAAATATCAAAACAAACTCTGAACCAATGACATTAATTTGGGGACAGGTCGAAAATCATTAAACATGTATGGCAATTTGGCTAGTTAGCTTGCACTTGCTAGCTAACGTTCATTTGTCCGATTTCGCTAGCTTGCTGTTGCTAGCTAATTTGTCCTGGGATATAAACATTGAGTTGTTATTTTACCTGAAATGCACAAGGACCTATACTCCAGCAATTAATCCACACATAAAACGGACAACCGAATCGTTTCTAGTCATCTCTCCTCCTTCCAGACTTTTTCATCGTTTAACTTACATGGTTATCGCATCTAAACTTTCATTGTATTACCACGACTACCGGCAAAACAGTTCGTCTTTCAGTCACCCACGTGGGTATAACCATTGAGGAGATGGCACGTGGGTACCTGCTTCTATAAACCAATGAGGAGATGGGAGAGGCAGGACTTGCAGCGTGATCTGCGTCAGAAATAGGAATGAGTTCTCTTTTAGCTCTTGGCGTCGCAGACGATCGTTGGCGCACGCGAGCAGTGTGGGTGCAATAATTTAATAACATGGATTTCAACATTTATTTTGCGACGCTCGCGCACGCGACGTGTCCGGTCTGGTCAGCATGTCAGTTTGTCTATTTTCATCTCACATGATTTTACAATAATTTTTCTAAATGTAACATTTCAATAGCTCCTTGGTCATGTGACCGAATGTCCGCTGACTACCCTTCTGTATTGCACACTCTTGTTTGTGTACTGTAAAATCACGCGGTGTAACGTACATTTTTCATAGTTTCAAAGTTGCAACAGCTCCTTGGTCATGTCAATTACACACCTAAGAAGCATGCAGTGGATATACACCCATATTGCATAACCTCTAGTCATGTATCTTCTATATTGTTGTACATTAATATTAGTTTGACAATTAAGGGGGTTCAGTCCAGTGTTGTGTTTATTATTTTCTTTAGTATTTATCTACAATAATTGGTAGTTCTAAGTACTTATTTTCCATGTTTCTTTCTTTTTCCACAGTATTTAACAGCGGTACACAATAGGAGAGAGACAGAAAATATCTCCTTTCGTCGTTAATATCAACCATAAAGGAAAAGGGCAAAGTATGAGAGTCATGCTATAAATTGTCCAAAGCAGGGATGGAGAGTGAGCTTGTGAGGTAGGCTGCAGTGGGTTTGCTGGTCAATACATATACTGACCATGTAACCACAGCAATGGTGGCCAGTAAACCAATGAATAAAAATGTAATATTGACAAATTAAACAGAAATTGTAGACCTTTAATCTTTTCCAACATGTCAACAGACACTTAACTTCAATTAAGTATGAAACATTTCACAGTGTTAACTTTCTCTTTATTCCTGGTTGATGTACATTTCAGAGCCTCTTCAGTGTGGATGGGGTATAGCATACATTTTCAACAACAAAGACAGCACTTCCAGTTTGTGTTCTTTACTCTTTACTCTTTTGTCTTCATTCCTAGGCACAGCACATGGAACCACCGTTGGCATGCAAAACATTTGATCAAAGCAAAACCAAGCGTAACACGTTATAAATAATATCAAATATCAATGCAGTATGACGAATGACGAATTAGCCATCCATTGTGTGATATCATAAATTGTCTTACTGTTGTCAAAAGATTATAAACATGTTAAATGAAGTTACTAACCCAGTCAGTCTTTGGGCCACATCCAGGTTCTTTATCAGTGGCACACATGAAGCAGTTGTTGGCTTTGTTGAACTCTGAAATCATAGGCATGAACTGAACATGTCCCACACAACTACATAAAAATAAAGAATTTACATTTACTTTGAATTAAATGTCATTACATACCAGACATTTTTAGTATATCCTCAGCCATTTCTTTCCGCAGTTGCTCCATGTGTTTTTGAAGGTTCCATATGAATTTGGGATGTTGGGGAAGTTCTGTGCACCTTCCTTGGCCATCTACACCAACAAATAAAATAGAGTTTTTGACCTAATTGTCACATAACAGCTAACCATTCATTATTGAAAATATAACTATCAAACCTGCATTACAAAGACCCGCAGGTGTCCTGCTGCATGTTCTGAGTTATTTCCCCTCCTTTACACTTCCTGTCCACCCAGTTGTCTTTTCCATGGCAGGAGCTTCTCATTTTGAATTATTCTCTGTTTTATGTAAACATAATGCATAATTTCCTTTATGCCCCATTCTACACACACAGCCTAAATTATAGGCACTAAATGATTTACAGGACAATAATAAAGGTAGTGTATATGATCCAAGCCTATCACAGAGTGAATAAATGTAGAGCGTTTGTAGACTTTAAGAAAAAAATATTAAGTGACAGTTTCATCAGTATGTACGTGCTTAAAGAAAGTCATATCACAAAGATCACAGATCTTTGATCACAGTGCCCACCAAATCTATGACAATAGAGAATGAATTGTAAGCACCAAAGTGTGTTTGTCAAAATAATATCTGAAAATGTCAGTTGTTGAACATAATACTTCTATTTGCAATAGCAATTTATGATCTATGCAGTTGAGGAATATTCCATGTACCAACACTACATGTAGGACGGACATAAGACATTCCCACATACAGTATTTTTTGAATGTTTTATTTCACCTTTATTCAACCAGGTAAGCCAGTTGAGAACAAGTTCTCATTTACAACTGCGACCTGGCCAAGATAAAGCAAAGCAGTGTGACACAAACAACAACACGGAGTTACACATGGAATAAACAAACAAACAGTCAATAACACAATACAAAAGTCTATATGCAGTGTGTGCAAATGAAGTATGATTAGGGAGGTAAGGCAATAAATAGGCCGTAGTGGCGAAATATTTACAATTTCGCAAATAAACACTGGAGTGAGATGTGCAGAAGATGAATGTGCAAGTAGAGATACTGTGGTGCAGCAAAGGAGCAAAAAATAAAATAAATAACAATATGGGGATGAGGTAGTTGGATGGGCTATTTACAGATAGGCTATGTACAGGTGCAATGATTTGTAAGCTGCTCTGATAGCTGATGCTTAAAGATAGTGAGGGAGATATGAGTCTCCAGCTTCAGTGATTTTTGCCATTCGTTCCAGTAATTGGCAGCAGAGAACTGGAAGGAAAGGCAGCCTAAGGAGGAATTGGCTTTGGCGGTGACCAGTGAAATATACCTGCTGGAGGGCGTGCTACGTGTGGGTGCTGCTATGATGACCAGTGAGCTGAGATAAGGCGGGTCTTTACCTAGCAAGGACTTATAGATGACCTGGAGCCAGTGGGTTTGGTGACGAATATGAAGCGAGAGCCAGCCAACGAGAGCATACAGGTCGCAGTGGTGGGTAGTATATGGGGCTTTAGTGACAAAACGTATGGCACTGTGATAGACTGCATCCAATTTGCTGAGTAGAGTGTTGGTGGCTATTTTGTAAATGGCATCGCCGAAGTCAAGGATCGGTAGGATAGTCAGTTTTACGAGGGTTTTTTGGCAGCATGAGTGAAGGATGCTTTGTTGCGAAATAGGAAGCCGAATCTAGATGTAATTTTGGATTGGAGATGCTTAATATGAGTCTGGAAGGAGAGTTTACAGAGTTTATTTGTAGTTGTCCACATATTCTAAGTCAGAACCGTCCAGAGTCGTGATGCTAGGCGGGTGGGCAGATGAGGGCAGCGATCGGTTGAAGAGCATTCATTTAGTTTTACTTGCATTTAAGAGCAGTTGGAGGCCACGGAAGGAGAGTTGTTTGGCATTGAAGCTCGTCTGGAGGTTAGTTAACGCAGTGTCCAAAGAAGGGCCAGAAGTATACAGAATGGTGTCGTCTGCGTAGAGGTGGATCAGAGAATCACCAGCCGCAAGAGCGACATCATTGCTGTATACAGAGAAGAGAGTCGGCCTGAGAATTGAACCCTTTGGCACCCCCATAGAGACTGGCAAAGGTCCGGACAACAGGCCCTCCCATTTGACACACTGAACTCTATCTGAGAAGTAGTTGATGAACCAGGCGAGGCAGTCATTTGAGAAACCAAGGCTGTTGAGTCTGCCGATAAGAATGCGGTGATTGACAGTCGAAAGCCTTGGCCAGGTCGATGGATACGGCTGCACGGTATTGTCTTTTGTCGATGGTGATTATGATATCGTTTAGGACCTTGAGCGTCGCTGAGGTGCACCCATGACCAGCTCGGAAACCAGATTGATTGCATAGCGGAGAAGGTACAGTGGGATTCGAAATGGTCGGTGATCTGTTTGTTAACTTGGCTTTGAAGACCTTAGAAAGGCAGGGTAGGATGGATATAGGTCTGTAACAGTTTGGGTCTAGAGTGTCTCCCACTTTGAAGAGGGGGATGACCGCGGCAGATTTCCAATCTTTGGGGATCTCAGACGATACGAAAGAGAGGTTGAAATTAATGTAAAACCATATGAGAGGAAAATTGACAAACTAAAGGGTGTGCAATGTGTAGGGCCACTGAGTGGACATTCTGAACCTTGTTTGAAGTCACTAGGTCTCATGACCAAGGAGCAAACTAAAGACAAGTACAGAAACAGACTCAATGCTGAGCATGACCTTAGGGTTGCACTGTCAAAAACTGAGCCCAGAATAGACATTCTTGATGAAAACTTCAATCAGCCACACACCTTTCATTAGGAGTGTGTGTGTGTGTGCGCTTGCGTGTTTGTTTTCTGGTCTACGTCTGTGTGATATGATCAATTTATTCCAGTTCGGAATGAAAATGATTTATTGTATTTTAACACCAACCATTCCAACCTAGACAGATATGTAAGAGTGTTTTTAATGGGGAAAAATAAACATGAATCGCTATTTATATGGGTATTTCATTTCATTGTCATGTGTTTTTGTCTATATTGCATTTGTTTTAAACATAAGGGCAATTAAATGTACCGATATGTACCTATAGTTGCAGGTTTTCATAAGCTTGGGTCCCAGGAAATCACAGAATTTCTCATGTGGGTCCCAGGCTGAAAAAGTTGAAGAATCCCTGGTCTAATCACATGGAGCAGAGCGCCTAGTCCTACTCCCTGTATTGTAATGCTTGGAAAGTGTTACATGGAGGGAGGGAGCGAGAGAGAGAGCGAGAGAATCCTTTCCTCATTCATTGGAGGAGGGAGGTTTTGGCACAGGCAATGTATGGAAGCCCAGCAGTGTTTATTTAATAATTGGATCTTGTTTTTAGCCTTTGATGACACTGTTTAGAATCTGAAATATCTAATAAGTCAGGCATTCTGTTTAAAGCTGTGCCAGTGGGTTCAGTACAATGTGGTGGGAGAGAGAAAGGCAGCTGAGTACAGGCTGAGCGGGGGGGGGGGGGGGGGGGGGGCTTTCTACCATTGACGTTAAATAACATCGGAGATGTGAGGCTGGCTGCTCAGAGACAGTAATGGTATTGGATGTGGCGCTGTAGAGAATACCAGAGAAGTCTTATGTCACACCTGAAAGAACTCTAACTCATGGAATGATTTTAGAGTTCAACATTACAGTCCAAGTGTGATGAATCCTGTTGAGTCTAGTGGCTGTTCTCTGGAGCTTGGGATGCCACATGGGAGGGATTCTGCACCTTGCCCACCGCCATCCCTGTTCATCCTACCTGACAAGTAGAAAGGTCGAGGAGGTGAGCCTCTCAGTTAGCTGACAGTAATGGATGTCTCTAGGCTCTGTGATGCTGTGATACTGGGTTACTGGTATCAAAAATGTATACACTCACTACTGTAAGTCGCTCTGGATAAGAGCGTCTGCTAAATGACAAAACATTTGAATAAATACATGTAAACTTCGATTGGACCATTTGCTGAATGATTGTGAATAATGCAGGGGTTTTAAATCATTCAATGTTTATGTCTTTAGGATGGATGACATTCAGCTGTGTAAGGAAATCACTCGCCTCAAGAAGGAGCTCCAGAAACTGGTGTCCATACCAGGTATAATCTATGTTTACATTGTGTGCCCAACTATTATTTATTTATTATTATTATTCTTTTTTATATTGTTTTCTTCACTTTAGTTAGGGCAATGAGTATGAGAATAGTGTTTTGGATGGAGAGGTCAACTACTGAGAGGTCTTGAACTGCAGACTAAGGTACAATGGATTGTAGAGGGTTAAATTCCAGACATACTGTAAAACTTGCCGTCAATGGCAGGAAAGATTGCCTCTGATTGGACAGACAATCTCTTCCTGACCTCTGTCCAACACCACACCCTCTACAGGTTCAGAGTACACACAGAATCAGGAAGTGGTGTTGTGTCATAAGCATAAACACTTCTCAACAAACAATACCCATCTTTCATACTCAGCTGGGACCATGTGGGGCTGAGTATGGATAAATTCATTTGTGCTTAATGAAACTGACATTGTCTTTGTATCCTGTGATATGTGTAAATTGTTGTGCTGTAAAATAGTTGGTAACACTTTACTGTAGGTGTCCTTATGCATGCATTCATAAAGCCTTATAACAGCTATATTAAGGCCAGAGGGGTTGTGGTATATGGCCAATATACCATGGCTAAGGGCTGTTCTTATGCACGACGCAACATGGAGTGCCTTATTGCTGCTATGAACTGGTTACCAACATAATTAGAAGAGTAAACAAGTAGTTTTGTGTCATACCCATGGTATATTTAAGCAATAAGGCCTGAGGGGGTGTGGTATATGGCCAATATTCCACTGGATAAGGGCTGTTCTGGTATGTTGGCCACATATCACAAACCCCAGAGGTGCCTTATTGCTATTATAAACTGGTTACCAACATAATTAGAGAAGTTAAAATACATGTTTTGTCCTACCCATGGTACACGATCTGAAATACCATGACTTTCAACCAATTTTTTTATTTATTTTTATTTTACCTTTATTTAACTAGGCAAGTCAGTTAATTAAGAACAAATTCTTATTTTCAATGACGGCCTAGGAACAGTGGGTTAACTGCCTGTTCAGGGGCAGAACGACAGATTTGTACCTTGTCAGCTCGGGGGTTGGAACTTGCAACCTTCCGGTTACTAGTCCAACACTCTAACCACTAGGCTACCCTGCCGCCAATCAGCATTCAGGACTCAAACCACCCAGTTTATAATGTCTGATTAACCACAGCTTTCAGCCAAGCATCATCCAGGAGCCAAACTACCTAGTTTATAAAACACATTATAACATTTGTTATAAGCTGTCTTAAGTAGTTTTAATTAATCATGATTCACAGCATGAGATGTTATAAAACCAGATATAATTATTTTAAAAAATGACTGTTCATCCTGTTGTCATATATTGAGTTTGTTCTACCACTGATTTAACCCCTGTTGACAGTGGATATATTTCGCACAATTGACCCAGGTTCATCCGGGTTTGGCAGGTGTAGGCTATCATTGTAAATAAGAATTTGTTCTTAACTGACTTGCCTAGTTAAATAAAGGTTAAATAAAATAAAATAAAAAAATAAAAATACAGTGACATGTTACCAAATAATTAATAAGTGAGGTCAGTAGTCCCTTCACCATCCACAAAATGTAATAACTGTATAATTTGTACTTAATTCTTGAAATGATTCTTCAGCACAGCAGAATCCTGTGAAGAGATACTGTATACATTGTCATTATAGAAGTGATCAAACTCAAACCCCCCTTTAAACAATGTTTCCCTATTAACATGGAATCCTCTACCGAAATATATCCACTGTCAACGGGTCAAATTGGTGGTAGAACAAACTCCTATCCCGTGTTCATTTCGTCAACAATAAATATCAAGAAAAATACTCATCAACAAACATTTTTTTTTGACGAGAAACAAATTCGGTTTACCCTTTTATCGGTGGATTAATTGTCAGAGTAGAGGACCTTGTGCATTTCAGGTAAAATAACAACCCAATGTTTATATACCAGGACAAATTTGCTAGCAACAGCAAGCTAGCTAAGTTTCCATAAATGTTTAATGCTTTTCAACCTGTCCCCAAATTAATCTAATTGGTTCAGAGATCGCGGACGCATGCACGCGTGCGGTTTGGTCAGCATGTAAGAGAGGGAGTAAACGTTGTTTCTCTTTGAGGCACCTGGCTTCGCATCAGTTCAAAATATTGACAAATGACTGAAGTGACCCCCTGGGAACTGTGTGGGAGAGCCAGGTAGATCAGCTCCATCAGACATCGCAACTGAAAGATGTCAATTCTGCCATTGAGAGGATTACATTAAATATTCTGCATGCGTTCATATTCTTAGGATTGGACAAAACAGATGAAAATATCATTTTCATCTGCTTTCCAATCCTCTTAAAATGTATTTCAGTTGCCGGGCTCTCCCACACAACTCCCAGGCGGTGACTTCAGTCACTCGTCAATCTTTTGAACTGATGCAAGGTCAGGTGCCACACTTGTCTTGTAATTGACCTGAACTAGAAACAATAATGTTTACTCTTTACTCTCTTTCTTACTTTCATGTAGGATATTTTTGCTTTGATCACATCAGAAGCTCTATTTTCCCATGAGAGCTGTTATTCATCCGTCTGTGTTGCTGCTCTCGCGCAGCGGTCTGCAAATGCGTGTTGAGGTTGCTTTTTTCCTATGGGGAAAAACTAATGCAAATGGTTGAATATTAGAGGAAAACTAATGCTATTTAAATATTAGGATTAAAGTAATACTTTGGGAAAGCATAAATTCTCCCCTTTTCAAGAAACCACTGTTATTTACCCCCCTTGATGGTTATGATGGGGAGAAAATCTGAGCTTTAAATTATTTAACCTGTAGCCATAACTTTATAGCCTATATGGTTAACTATGGCTGGCATTGGTTATAATCTGCCACAATATCAATATTGCCAGTTAAGGTACACGAGGGGATAGTATACTCGATCAGTTGTTCAATTTGTCTGGATCTACTAAAAGACCCAGTGACTACTTCCTGTGGATACAGCTACTGTATGGGCTGTATTGAGGGCAGCTGGGATCAGGATGACCACAAGGGTTTCTACAGTTGCCCTCTGTGTATGGAAAGATTTATCCAAAGGCCTGTTCTGAAGAAAAACACTCTGTTGGCTGACTTCTGAATCTGAAGACAGGACTCCAACCTGCTCCTCCAGCTCACTGTTATGCTGATTTTTGAGAAATGGAGTGTGATTTTTGTTCTGGGAGAAAACTCAAAGCTGTCAAGTCCTGTCTGGTGTGTCTGGCCTCTTGCTGTGAGACTCACCTCAAGCCTCACTATGAATCTCCTACCTTTAAGAAGCACCACTTGGTCCAAGCCACCACACAGCTACAGGAGAAGATCTACTCTCATCATGATAAACTACTAGAGGTTTACTGCTGGTCCGATCAGCAGTTTATCTGTTATCAGTGTTTGTTAGATGAACATAAAGGCCATGAAACAGTCTCAGTTGCAGCAGAAAGGATTGCGAAACAGAGTGATTTGGGGGAGACATTCCAGCAGAGAATCCAAGGGATAAAGAAGGAGAAGAATAAAGTAAGAAAGGCTATGAAGTCACTCAAGCGATCTACATAGGGTGCGGTGAAGAACAGTGGAAGTATCTTTACTAGCATGATCTGTTCCATTGAGAAAAGGCACTCTGAGGTGAAGAAGCTGATCATAGCCCGGGAGAGGGCTGAAGGGATTCATGTTGAAGAGCGATTGGTGCGACTGGAGCAGGAGGTGGTTGAGCTGAGGAGGAGAGGCAATGAGCTGGAGGAAACTGAGGACCACATCCATTTCCTCCAGACTGTCCAGTCTCTCTGTGTCACTCCTGCATCTGAAGCCTTACCTAGCACTGTCGACCAACATGTCTCCTTTGAAGATGTGAAGAAATCAGTCTCCGGACTAAAAGAACGACTGGAGGATGTATTGGAGGAGGAAGTGGCCAAGATATCTGGAAATGATCAGCTCACATTGGATCCCAACACAGCACATAACAAACTGTATCTGTCGGTGGGGAACAGAGATGTTAAATGGGACCAGTGTCAGTTGTTGGAATATCCTGACCATCCAGACAGATTTACCTTCTACCCAGAGGTGCTGTGTAGGGAGGGTCTGTCTGGAGCCTGCTACTGGGAGGTACACTGGGACGGGGATGGGTCAGTTTGTATAGCTGTCTCATATCAAGGGATCAGCAGAAAAGACAGAGGCAGTTTGTTTGGGAAGAATGATCAATCCTGGTGTTTAATCTGCTCTGACAATAGCTGCACCTTCTACCACAATGATAAACAGACTGATATCCCTGTCCCCTGCTCTTCCAGAGTAGGAGTGTACCTGGACCACAAGGAAGGAACTCTGTCCTTCTATGGCGTCTCAATGACCCTCCTCCATAGAGTCCAGACCACATTCACTCAGCACCTCTATCCTAGGTTTGGGGTAGATTTAGTGGGTTCTGTGAAGATAATGGCATTGACACATTAAGTTTGATAAAAATGTAAGCAGAAAATTGCATCTGGTGATCTGTTTCTTTTGTCAAAATGCATCCACTGCATGTGGGACCTAACACAATTTGTGCTTCATAAAACCTTTGTTGTAAATTGTTGTGGATTTTCTGATTTCTGATTTTTCATGAGTTGTAAGTGCTGTAAAATAATGATTAAGACTGGATTCAATCCATATCGCTGAAGTTCAGCGCTCTAGAGCAATTTAAAGGTAAAGGTCATTTCCCATTGAGCCGACGACATATGCAGCGTTTACCGGGAATGCAGTCTCATCTAACACGGAAACACTACCTTTACATTTCTATCACCCTGTAGCGCAGCTCTACAGCACCACAGACTGAATCCAGTCGTAAGTGAGATCATTAAATCCTTCGCCAAGCACAAAATGTATGTCATGTGTCAGTAATGATTACAATGTGTTAATATCGACTTGGGGAATGAGACACTGTGTAATCATACATTATCATGACCAAAGTGATCAAACTCATAACATTTTTTCTGTTACAGACAATGACAAGTCCAACGAGGACAGACAGAAAGAGGAGGATCTTCTCCAGCAGATCCACAAGCTGGTGGAGACCAGAGATTTCCTTGTTGACGATGTGGAGTTTGAGAGGCTAAGGCAAGTGTGACCGACTGGGGTTCGAAACCAGGTGTCATGCTCACCAGAACACTGTTAGCTCTCTGAGCTAAAGCCTAGGCATTTTACCTTGGGGTCCCAACGTACATACAGTATGTCGTCAGGTCTCAAACCAGGTCATCACGGGAGCGTGGTTCTGAACCACCTATGTTACAGAACTCTGTTCCATCTGCCTTGTCCCCCCCCCCCCCCCGAAATACAAATACAATACGAGGTAATAATTGATTGTTTTTGAGGCATGTGAAGACACTCATCCATTTTTCTCTCCTCTACAGGGAAAGGGAGGAGGACAAAGAAATGGCTGATTTCCTCCAGTCCAAGTTCCCCAGAAACTCCAAGAAGAAAGGTGTGTGTGTGTGTGTGTGTGTGTGTGTGTGTGTGTGTGTGTGTGTGTGTGTGTGTGTGTAGTCATAGTGAGTTATTATTTTCCATTCAAATGCTCAATTGTATTTCTCAACATTTTCAAGTATTCACTTTGAGGCAGTAAGAGTCAGTGGCCTTGATTTGATGACGATTTCTTTGGACAGTTTTGCGCCTCTTTCTTGTTAAATTCTTTCTTCCCTACTGAAGCATTTATTTTTGAAACAATGTTTTTCACCCACAAAAATGCATACATCTTTGAACTGGCTCCCCACCGAGCAAAATTAGTTTTCATCAGCGTGTATTCTGCTCATATCAGATCATCTGAAGGCGTGTGTGTGCATGCATGTGTCTGCGTACCCTTGTGTCTGGGTGAGTCTGAATGTGTGTGTCATTATGTCTGATCTACTACTGCATCACCAGTGCTCCACCTGGTACATCCCCATATCCTCTGACTGACTCCACCTCTTCTTCCCCAGGTCAAATTCCAGCCAGACGGCTAACGTCCAGGGCCCAGCAGACCTCGTCCCCCTTCACCAAGACAGGCCTGTCCCTACTGAAGGAGTGCTGTGGCTTCACCTGCTCCATCATGTAGGCCGGGCCCTCGGGGGCTCTACCATGGAGCCAAAATAGAACCCTGTTGCATCACAGTTTCAGCTTTCCAACCCGAGTAACACTTGAAGTACGGACAGACAAGTAGGAGTAGGTTGGGTATGTCGCCAGGATGAGATTAGTGGTGTTTTATCTCCCAGTCTATGCTGCATCCCGTCTGGGCTGTGTTTCTCTTTCACTCCTTTGTTTCTCTCTCTCTCCCTGTCTCTCTCCCTTTCCAACCCTCCCCCTCTCTCTCCCTCCCTCCCCCTCTCTCTCTCTCTCGTTAGGGCTCCAGTCCTATCTGCACTTCTAGTTGGGTTCTATACCCAGTGTCCCCTCTCCGCATCAGGCTCATCCCCCATGAGGCTGTGCAATGATCTTCCGTCGTCTGTATCAGACTATTCTCATTCATCATTGTCAGAGTCCCTCCTACTGCCTCTCCCCACCTCTCAATGGTGTCACCAATGCTCTCAGAGCAGTTCATTCTGGACTATCTCATTGGCACCTTTATACCTAGAACCTGTCCCTTCATCGAAATTAGATGTAAACGTAATTTGCTTGAGTCAGATATTGCTATCAAATGATGTACAAAGCTCTGCTTGTCTACCAGTGGCAGATGTTAAATATTGCTGCCCCGGTGTAGATGATTATTTATGATGCCTGAGACTAAACCCAACAGTGAAGATGTACTGTACAGTATTTTCTCATTGGAACATCAGACATACATCTCTTTAAGCCCTGTTTAGCCTCCTTAACTCTTTTACCTTTCAAATTGCTGTAGTTGCCTTTGAACAGACTTCCCACTGGCTCACTAATTCATAGTCAGCGTTAATTGACGGCAGCCTAATCATGCTGCCAGGTCAACGTTAGCCAGACATGCAACTGATGGGCTAATTGATGTTTCGTGATAAGAGTATGGTTTCGTGATAACGTGACACTAACGTCAGTGTAACGACGTTCGTCTGTAGGAGGAGAAGCGGACCAAAAAGCAGCGTGGTGGTTATTCATGTTCTTTAATGGAAAACTGAACGATACATGAAATAACTCAAATCTACAAAACAACAAACGGAACGTGAAAACCTATACAGCCTATCCTGTGACAACAAACACAGCGACAGGAACAATCACCCACAAACACACAGTGACACCCAGGCTACCTAAGTATGATTCTCAATCAGAGACAACTAATGACACCTGCCTCTGATTGAGAACCATACTAGGCCGAAACATAGAAATACCCAAATCATAGAAAAACAAACATAGACTGCCCACCCAACTCACGCCCTGACCATACTAACTACATACAAAACAAAGGAAATAGAGGTCAGAACGTGACAGTCAGACTTTAAGCAACTCATTAAAAAAAGAGGTCATTAGTCACAGACTTGACAACTACGTCCAATGAAGAGGCCTTTAGGAGTGACTGAACATACTGAACAACTTAGCTTAGCAGATGACTCATCACTCGCTTCCTTTCCTGTTGTTGTTGTTATTTAGTACCTACACTCAAAGTATATATTTTATGGGACTACAAAATGACTCGTCCTTCCACATTGCTGACTTTACACACACTAGAGGTTAGTGTACAGTATACCGATCAGCAGAAAAGGTTTCCACCTTAACAACAGTCATTTTGAGTGGAACTGCAGCTCACTGCAGCTAACATTGTTGCACTGTATTACTGACAGCTTGTTATTACTGACAACGTGTAAAACTGTATAGGTCTACTGTAAACTGTGTCGGTAATTGTCAGTAATTACTGGGCAGTCCGTGTCAGCACGGAACCACAGTTCAGTGTCAAGCCTCTCCATGGCTACTCATTGGAAATAGAGATGATAACTTTTCAGTGGTCGCCCTAGCAACCACAGCGTAGGAAGTCCGAACATACTGTATACAATAAGAAAAAAGCGCTACATTACACACACGCTGGTTTCTGTTGGGTGTGTTTTTTAAAAATGTATTCTCTGAAATCAGGGTCCCTCTGAAGTCTCCTCTGAAATCAGGGTTCCTCTGAAATCAGGGTCCCTCTGAAGTCTCCTCTGAAATCAGGGTTCCTCTGAAGTCTCCTCTGAAAGCAGGGTTCCTCTGAAGTCTCCTCTGAAATCAGGGTTCCTCTGAAGTCTCCTCTGAAAGCAGGGTTCCTCTGAAGTCTCCTCTGAAATCAGGGTTCCTCTGAAATCAGGGTCCCTCTGAAGTCTCCTCTGTAATCAGGGTTCCTCTGAAGTCTCCTCTGAAAGCAGGGTTCCTCTGAAGTCTCCTCTGAAATCAGGGTTCCTCTGAAATCAGGGTCCCTCTGAAGTCTCCTCTGAAATCAGGGTTCCTCTGAAGTCTCCTCTGAAATCAGGGTTCCTCTGAAGTCTCCTCTGAAATCAGGGTTCCTCTGTAGTCTCCTCTGAAATCAGGGTCCCTCTGAAGTCTCCTCTGAAATCAGGGTCCCTCTGAAGTCTCCTCTGAAATCAAGGGTCTTTTCTTTCCTAGGCAGCCCCTAGGACATGCTATTGAATGTTGGTACCATCACCACAACTCAATTATAAAACACAATTTCATCATGCACCATTTGCCACGCTCATCCCTTATTCCCATATAGAACAAGGTGGTCATTTTGTGTTAGCGAGGGGAGGGAAGGAGAGGGGTAGTCTGGCTGACACGACCCACATGACTATACAGTGAAGAGCTGTGACCCACTTTGAGGACTTCGAAAGCTGGTGTTAACCAGACCAAGAGAGATGGAGGAGAGGAAGGATAAGCTAGTGTGAGTCATCAGTAGTAGAGAGAGGAGAGAGCTTTGACAAAGTTCCTGTTGTTGTCGCGAGTGTCCTTGGTGAGCTGCCAGAACGGTTAGTTTTGTCAATCAAACAAGCAGCAAGCATAATCCGGTGACCCCCACGCTCTATCTCTGCACCTCACAACGCTTTCCTCTGAGCGGGGGACACAGGGGAAGTGACACGCGGGTGACATGTAACTGTCATCACAAGGTTGCTATGACCACCCTTGTTTTGGCAGCATACCTAACCCTGAGTTGGTTCTCTCTCCTTGTATCACAGCAACAATGCTGGATTCAAGTGTTAGTTGTCAAGAACTCAATACTTCTGCATTGCTCTCCCACCTAATCCGAATCTGTAAACCTCAACTCAATACTTCTGCATTGCTCTCCCACCTAATCTGAATCTGTCAACCTCAACTCAATACTTCTGCATTGCTCTTCCACCTAATCCGAATCTGTCAACCTCAACTCAATACTTCTGCATTGCTCTCCCACCTAATCCGAATCTGTCAACCTCAACTCAATACTTCTGCATTGCTCTCCCACCTAATCCGAATCTGTCAACCTCAACTCAATACTTCTGCATTGCTCTTCCACCTAATCCGAATCTGTCAACCTCAACTCAATACTTCTGCATTGCTCTCCCACCTAATCCGAATCTGTCAACCTCAACTCAATACTTCTGCATTGCTCTTCCACCTAATCCGAATCTGTCAACCTCAACTCAATACTTCTGCATTGCTCTTCCACCTAATCCGAATCTGTCAACCTCAACTCAATACTTCTGCATTGCTCTTCCACCTAATCCGAATCTGTCAACCTCAACTCAATACTTCTGCATTGCTCTTCCACCTAATCCGAATCTGTCAACCTCAACTCAATACTTCTGCATTGCTCTTCCACCTAATCTGAATCTGTCAACCTCAACTCAATACTTCTGCATTGCTCTCCCACCTAATCCGAATCTGTCAACCTCAACTCAATACTTCTGCATTGCTCTCCCACCTAATCCGAATCTGTCAACCTCAACTCAATACTTCTGCATTGCTCTTCCACCTAATCCGAATCTGTCAACCTCAACTCAATACTTCTGCATTGCTCTTCCACCTAATCCGAATCTGTCAACCTCAACTCAATACTTCTGCATTGCTCTCCCACCTAATCCGAATCTGTCAACCTCAACTCAATACTTCTGCATTGCTCTTCCACCTAATCCGAATCTGTCAACCTCAACTCAATACTTCTGCATTGCTCTTCCACCTAATCCGAATCTGTCAACCTCAACTCAATACTTCTGCATTGCTCTTCCACCTAATCTGAATCTGTCAACCTCAACTCAATACTTCTGCATTGCTCTTCCACCTAATCCGAATCTGTCAACCTCAACTCAATACTTCTGCATTGCTCTTCCACCTAATCCGAATCTGTCAACCTCAACTCAATACTTCTGCATTGCTCTCCCACCTAATCCGAATCTGTCAACCTCAATACTTCTGCATTGCTCTTCCACCTAATCCGAATCTGTCAACCTCAACTCAATACTTCTGCATTGCTCTTCCACCTAATCCGAATCTGTCAACCTCAACTCAATACTTCTGCATTGCTCTTCCACCTAATCTGAATCTGTCAACCTCAATACTTCTGCATTGCTCTTCCACCTAATCCGAATCTGTCAACCTCAACTCAATACTTCTGCATTGCTCTCCCACCTAATCCGAATCTGTAAACCTCAACTCAATACTTCTGCATTGCTCTTCCACCTAATCCGAATCTGTCAACCTCAACTCAATACTTCTGCATTGCTCTTCCACCTAATCTGAATCTGTCAACCTCAATACTTCTGCATTGCTCTTCCACCTAATCCGAATCTGTCAACCTCAACTCAATACTTCTGCATTGCTCTCCCACCTAATCTGAATCTGTCAACCTCAACTCAATACTTCTGCATTGCTCTCCCACCTAATCCGAATCTGTCAACCTCAACTCAATACTTCTGCATTGCTCTTCCACCTAATCCGAATCTGTCAACCTCAACTCAATACTTCTGCATTGCTCTCCCACCTAATCCGAATCTGTCAACCTCAACTCAATACTTCTGCATTGCTCTTCCACCTAATCCGAATCTGTCAACCTCAACTCAATACTTCTGCATTGCTCTTCCACCTAATCCGAATCTGTCAACCTCAACTCAATACTTCTGCATTGCTCTTCCACCTAATCTGAATCTGTCAACCTCAATACTTCTGCATTGCTCTTCCACCTAATCCGAATCTGTCAACCTCAACTCAATACTTCTGCATTGCTCTTCCACCTAATCTGAATCTGTCAACCTCAATACTTCTGCATTGCTCTTCCACCTAATCCGAATCTGTCAACCTCAACTCAATACTTCTGCATTGCTCTCCCACCTAATCTGAATCTGTCAACCTCAACTCAATACTTCTGCATTGCTCTCCCACCTAATCCGAATCTGTAAACCTCAACTCAATACTTCTGCATTGCTCTCCCACCTAATCTGAATCTGTCAACCTCAACTCAATACTTCTGCATTGCTCTTCCACCTAATCCGAATCTGTCAACCTCAACTCAATACTTCTGCATTGCTCTTCCACCTAATCCGAATCTGTCAACCTCAACTCAATACTTCTGCATTGCTCTCCCACCTAATCCGAATCTGTCAACCTCAACTCAATACTTCTGCATTGCTCTCCCACCTAATCTGAATCTGTCAACCTCAACTCAATACTTCTGCATTGCTCTTCCACCTAATCCGAATCTGTCAACCTCAACTCAATACTTCTGCATTGCTCTCCCACCTAATCCGAATCTGTCAAGCCAGTATAGTCACATAACAGTGCCCTCCAGAGGCATCATGCCCATTGAAACTGAGGGACATATGTGCCCCCTTATTATCATCTGTTTATAGGATGAAATTGAAATTGTTTGAGAGGATGTTGCACACTTTAACTTTAAGCAAGTCGATGTTGATGGGAGGATGAGTGTAGCCCAAAGGGTTTATCTTACTTGAAGATTCCAGAATGCACTCTAGTTCGTCTCTCCTTTGTATTGCTGCGTATACTGTGTGTGTGTTTGTGCTCGGGTCCTACTTTAAAGTGCGATATGATGGAGACAATTCGATTCTCTTTTATTACTCCTCCTCCACACATACCCCTCTTTTGTCATTTTCTCTCCTTCCCTCTCTTATCCCCCCCCCCCTCCCTCTTTCTCTCCCTCTTTTGACGAGGTCTCTGGAGCCTGATGTCTCACTCGCTTCATCTCTCTCCCTCTCTCTCTCTCTCTCTCTCTCCTGTCTCTCTTTCTGGGTGTTAGGGAGCAGGATGTGTCTAATGCTGTGTTGCTGTCAGTTTAGCTCCAATGGTCCACAGTCATACGGCCTCTCATGAAACCTGTCAACCAAAACAGTGTTGTGCTTTGTTTTTTCTTGTTTTGGGGAATTTGTATGTGTGAATGATGTATTATCAGGACATTGGCTATTCCATAGAGTGGAGAATCCAGTAAAAACGAGTATTTTTGTATTTGACAGACCTGTTGTTGTTGGAAAGGTTTCATTATTCTGTGTTCATTGATTGTACAGTATGTTTTTATTAGATGTGTGTCTATCCTGAGAATAGTGTGTAAAGTCAATGCTTCAGCGGCTGTATTTGTTGCTGCGTGCATATTGTAGCAATGTTGAATTGAATCGTGTAGCTTACTATATTTATGTATATTGAATGTCCAGTCATTCATCATCTTTGCTTCACTGAAATATGTGTCGTAACAGGGAAATAATAAAATGTCCAAAGAACCTAAGTGGAACCGGACAAAGCGTAATTCTAAGATGATATATTAAAAGATTGTGTATGTATAATCTGTGCCAAATATTTGGGAATCGTATGAAATTGTGTAGCATAATAACACAAGCTATGGATTTAAATACTGTATATTGAAAAATAAATATGGAGAATAAAATGGTAAGAAGATATTGTTTATTCCTACTAACTTGTGCTCCGTATGTGTGTCCATTTGCTTCAGCTTCAGAGTTCGACCTGCCCTGCACCACTGCCCTAGAGAGTTATTTTATCTCAGCAGGGCCAGTATTGGCTAACGTTGCTAATTAGCGGCACAGTGGCATCTGCCGCTATCAGGATGCTAATTGCTGGAGCATTAGTACCTTGGGCTTTACTGTTTCATGATTTACGGAGTCTATGCCCTGATGGGTTTGTCTATAAAGAGTTACTCGGACTGATGGAGAGACCTGGTGGGTTACGTAATAGAGAAAAGGAGAGACCGGGGGAAAAGCAGGAGCTGAGAAAAACGTTGGTTGACTCGACAAACAAGGTGAACTGGCAACGGACTAACAGTGAACAGAGGTAAAAATACACAGGGATAACGGGGAAGATGGGCGACACCTGGGGGGGAGGAGACAATCACAAGGACAGGTGAAACAGATCAGGGTGTGACACACCATACATCACTGAGTGACTGCCTCCTTATTTTCAAGCTCAGTGGTGGCTGCATCATGGTATTAGTATGCTTGACATCGGCAAAGACTGGGGTATTTCAGGACAAAAAGAAACGGGATGGAGCTAAGCACAGGCAAAATCCTAGAGGAAAACCTGCTTCAGTCTGCTTTCCACCAGACAGTGGGGGAGGAATTCCCCCTTCGGCAGAACAATATCTTACAACAAAAGGCCAAACCTACACTGGAGTGGCTTACCAAGACAGTGAATATTCCTAAGTGATCAAGTTGTGACTTAAATCTGCTTGGAAATCTATGGCAAGACTTGAAAATTGCTGTCTAGTCATGATCCCCAACACTTTGCTTGAAGAATTTAGAAAATAATCATAGGCAAATATTGCACAATACATGTGTGCAGAGCTCTTATGAGACTTACC
>NC_143034.1:26747500-26830000 GCF_057628025.1 Oncorhynchus mykiss | reverse complement strand
ATTGCAAAGCATCGAATCCTCTGCTCCATTTGGGACGATCTCAATCGACTACCTTCATCTTAAATAAGAATTTGTTCTTAACTGACTTGCCTAGTTAAATAAAGGTTAAATTAAAACATTTAAATATCTGGGGAGAAGCAGTTGTGGTATTGAATACATTGTGGTTTTGGTAGACCACTTCACAAAGTTTGCCCAGACTTACGCTACACCGAACAAGTCCAGCAAGACTGCAGCACATCAGGGGAGGGAGTTTGAGAATGAACTGTTCAGAAAGTTGCAAAGCTACAGTGGGATACAACGCTCAAGAACGACCCCATACCTTCCACAATCAAATCCAGCAGAAATGCTTCAATAGAACCTTGTTAGATATGCTGAGTAAACTGGAAGAAACACTGAAACCGAACTGAAAGGATTACCTCAACAACACCCTTTTTCTTTCTCTTTGGACTAAGAAAGAAGAGTAATGAACAGTCTAGTCTGTGGTTCAACCATTCGATGGAATTGGACAACAAAGAGTCTTACACAGAAATCTTCTGTTACCCTGTCCTTACCTCATCGATGGACAAAACACACAGCGAAACACAGCAAACCTGAAAGAGAAAAACACAAAACATCATTTAAATTGTTCTTAGAACAGTAGGGAGGCAGTACTTTAGTTGGTACTTTAGTCTTTAGTTAAGTATTTTTCAGTTGGACCATGTTTCAGACTTGGAGAACTGAATGGCTTGGAGAACACTAATGGCAAAGGAATGGTAATGGTTCCTTGGGTTATTGAGTCATGAGAGAGAGAGAGAGAGAGAGAGAGAGAGAGAGAGAGAGAGAGAGAGAGAGAGAGAGAGAGAGAGAGAGAGAGAGAGAGAGAGAGAGAGAGAGAGAGAGAGAGAGAGAGAGAGAGAGAGAGAGAGAGAGAGAGAGAGAGAGAGAGAGAGAGAGAGAGAGAGAGAGAGAGAGAGAGAGAGAGAGAGAGAGAGAGAGAGAGAGAGAGAGAGAGAGAGAGAGAGAGAGAGAGAGAGAGAGAAGGATGGGGATTTGGTGGCCTTAACGGATGGCATTTGTCAATGAGTGCTGGGGCTTGAGCGTAGTGACGCAGGGAGGAGGACGGAAGAACAAACAGCGAGAAAATATCTGTTCCTGGGAGACCATGGTGAGTCATCCACCCATCTGCGTCATCTGAATGGAAGAGAGAGAGAGTGAGAGAGAGAGAGAGAGAGAGACAGAGAGAGACAGAGACTTAAACAACAGTAGGCAGGTAAGTACACAGTTGATAGCCTACAATGTATGAAATGACCTATGATCAAAGGGACATCTGCGTTTAATACATGTGTTGCTTTCCGGCTCCTGTGAACTAGTACAACATGGTCTGTCCTGAACACCTGCCAATTAGTATTCATTAGACAGTCGTAGATGGACAAGACACAGACACCCGTGCTTAGGGAGGTGTGTAAGTGACTGAGCAACTGACTGACTGACGCCTGCAGGTGTGTAAGTGACTGACTGCAACAGCTTCAGGTTTCATTCAGGTTTCATTCAGTTTCATTCAGGTTTCGACCAAACTCCGGTAAATCTACATTTGTTGCAAAACACTAATGACACTGTAGACCTGTGCGTCACTTATTATAGGAAACAATAGTAGCCTACCAAGTCTAGCAACCGTCCCATTCCTTACATGCAAACATCCTCCCAGAACTTCATCTCTGCATATCATACTCGCTGAGTCTCAAGCTGTTTCTCTCTACATTTCTAAAGTTACTCTGACCTCTACTGACAGTAAAGTGTAAAGTCATGTCAGTTCTCAGGTTATTTCCAACATTTACAGAACTCTGTATGTTTTAGCTTTTTTCCCGCTAGAGGGTGGCAAACATTCATTCATTCACTGCATGCCTTGGGCTGGTAACATATGCTCAACAAAAATATAAATGCAACATGTAAAGTGTTGGCCACATGTTTTATGAGATGAAATAAAAGATCCCAGAAATGTTCCTTATGCACAAAAAGCTTATTTCTCTCAAATTCTGTGAATAAATTTGTTTACATCGCTGTTAGTGAGTATTTCTCCTTTGACAAGATAATCCATCCACCTGACAGGTGTGTCATATGAAGAAGCTGATTAAACAGCATGATCATCACACAGGTGCACCTTGTGCTGGAGACAATAAACGACCACTCTAAAATATACAGTTTTGTCACACAAAACAATGCCACAGACGTCTCAAGTTTTGGCATGCTGACTGCAGGAATGTCCACCAGAGCTGTTGCCAGGGAATTGAAATTGAATTTCTCTACCATAAACTGCCTCCAACGTCGTTTTAGAGAATTTGGCAGTACGTCCAACCGGCCTTACAACCTCCGATTACGCGTAACCATGCCAGCCAAGGACCTCCACATCTGGATTCTTCACCTGCGGGATCATTTGAGGAGTATTTCTGTCTGTAATAAAGCCTTTTTGTGGGGGAAAATGTATTCATATTGGCTGGGCCTTGCTCCCCAGTGGGTGGGCCTGGCTCCCAAGTGGGTGGGCCTGGCTCCCAAGTGGGTGGGCCTGGCTCCCAAGTGGGTGGGCCTATGCCCTCCCCGGCCCACCTATTGTTAAATCATGTGAAATTCATAGATTAGGGCCTACTTGATTTATTTCAACTGACTGATTTCCAGTAGTGGGTAGGTTATTTTCTAAATGTGATCCATTAAAGTTACTAGTTACCTGTCCAAAATTGTAATCAGTAATGTAACTTTTGGATAACCCAAACTCAGTAACGTAATCTGATTACATTCAGCTACTTTTAGATTACTTTCCCCATAAGAGGCATTAGAAGAAGACACACATGTATGATACCAATTGAACAACATCTATTGCAGGATAAATCAATGTTAAAGTTTACATAGCTGGCCATATATGGATGTTAAATGTTACTTTATAGGTTGGTTATGTAGGCTTCTTCTAACTCATCGCTTTCTACTACATATAATAATATGGTTAAATTGTATCTTTACATTTAAAACCAAAGTCAATCAGAATTCCAGTGATTCCAATTAATGTTATGCTCCTTGATCTTCAAGAATAGGACTTGGAAATATGGAAGTATAGATTAGCCAAATTGTTTTACCTGAGCACGACCCAAAAACTAAGGATTTATTAGCCAGCCCTAATCTGTTGTTTATGATTTTGGTGTCATGGAGAACTGATTGGGTTCATTGATTGAAGTTGAAAAATAAATGCTGCCCTCATCCAATGGCATGATTTGAGCACTACTGACAAGTGCTATTTACATGTGAAAAATGAATTCCATATGCTGAATTTGCTATAGGCCTATTCTTTACCTTTTTTTTTGGTGACACTTTGATATATTGATAATATGCAGCTGTTTAAAGGGAAAATACACAGATGAAACAATAACAAAAAGTTCGCCCCGCCTCTGTTTTGGTAAAAAACTGAGGGATGGGCCTGGAAAAATGTAACCACTCTCAGATTAATAGACAAAACTATGGATGCAAGGACTGACCATCCATGATATAAAATGATTGTTTTAACCATGTTATGAGGCTATACAGTGCTTGTAATACAAGCTTATATTTTGGGGGTGACAGTTGAACTAAGCTCATGAGGCATTTATAAATTATATTCTTTAAGAATCAATATATATATATATATATATATATATATACAGTACCAGTCAAAAGTTTGGACAAACGTACAGTGGCAATAAAAAGTATGGGAACCCTTTGGAAATTCCTGGATTTCGGCATAAATTGGATTTCGACGCTGGGCCAATTGTGCACCGCCCCATGGGTCTCCCGGTCGCGGCTGGCTGCCGACAGAGCCTGGACTCGAACCCAGAATCTCTAGTGGCACAGCTAGAACTGCGATGCAGTCCCTTAGACCACTGCGCAACTCTGGAGGCCGTGTGAACTGCTCCCTTGAGGTCATGCCACAGCATCTCAATCGGGTTGAGGTCAGGACTCTGACTGGGCCACTCTAGAAGGCGTATTTTCTTCTGTTGAAGCCATTCTGTTGTTGATTTACTTCTGTGTTTTGGGTCGTTGTCCTGTTGCATTACCCAACTTCTGTTGAGCTACAATTGGAGGACAGACAGCCTAACATTCTCCTGCAAAATGTCTTGATAAACTTGGGAATTCATTTTTCCTTCGATGATAGCACAGAATATTTTGCCAGTAGTGCTGTGGAACATCCAGGTGCACTTCTGCAAACTTCAGACGTGCAGCAATGTTTTTTTTTGGACAGCAGTGGCTTCTTCCACGGTGTCCTCCCATGAACACCATTCTTGTTTAGTGTTTTACGTATCGTAGACTCGTCAACAGAGATGTTAGCATGTTCCAGAGATTTCTGTAAGTCTTTAGCTGACACTCTAGGATTTTACTTAACCTTATTGAGCATTCTGCGCTGTGCTCTTGCAGTCATCTTTGCAAGACGGCCACTTCTAGGGAGAGTGGCTACAGTGCTAAACTTTCTCCATTTATAGACAATATGTCTTACCGTGGACTGATGAACATCAAGGCTTTTAGAGATACTTTTGTAACCCTTTCCAGCTTTATGCAAGTCAACAAGTCTTCTGAGATCTCTTTTGTTCGAGGCATGGTTCACATCAGGCAATGCTTCTTGTGAATAGCGAATTCAAATTTTGTGAGTGTTTTTTATATGGCCAGGCAGCGCTAACCAACATCTCCAATCTCTTCTCATTGATTTGACTCCAGGTTAGCTGACTCCTGACCCCAATTAGCTTTTGGAGAAGTTATTAGCCTAGGGGTACTTTTTCCAACCTACACTGTGAATGTTTAAATTATGTATTCAATATAGACAAGACAAATATAATAATTTGTGTGTTATTAGTTCAAGCACACTATGTTTGTCTATTGTTGTGACTTAGATGAAGATCAGATCAAATTTTATGACCAATTTATGCAGAAATCCAGGTAACTCCAAAGGGTTCACATACATACTTGCCACTGTACTCATTCAAGGGGTTTCTACAGTGTAGAATAATAGTGAAATAATGAAATAACACATATGGAATCATGTAGTAACCAAAATAAGTGTTAAATAAGTGTTAAACAAATCCAAATACATTTTATATTTGAGATTCTTCAAAGTTGCCACCCTTTGCCTTGTTGACAGCTTTGTACATTCTTGGCATTCTCTCAACCAGCTTCATGAGGAATGCGTTTCCAACAGTCTTGATGGAGTTCCCACATATGCTGAGCACTGGCTGCTTTTGTCACGGCCGTCCTCCTCTTCATCTGAAGAGGAGAGGCGAGATGGATCTGAGGACCAATACGCGGCGTGGTAAGTGTCCATGGTCAATCTTTAATAAAGAAAGTAGTGAACACTGAACACTATACAAAACCACGCCGCGTATTGGTCCTCAGATCCATCTCGCTTCTCCTCTTCAGATGAAGAGGAGGACGGCCGTGACAGAATCACCCACCAACCAAGGACCAAGCGGCGTGGTAAACAGAGGCAGCAGCAACAGCAGCAGCAGGAGAAGCGACTGGTGCAGCAGGAGCAACAGCAGCAGCAGCAAAAGCAGCAGCAGGAGGAGCAACAGCAGCAGCAGCAAAAGCAGCAGTGGGAGAGGCTGCACTACTTGGAGAGATGGACTTGGGAGGAGATTCTAGACGGGAAAGGACCCTAGGCAGAGCCAGGAGAATATTGCCGCCCCAAGGCCGAGCTGGAGGCAGCAAAAGCAGAGAGGCGGCATTATGAGGAACTAGCACGGCAGAGCGGATGGAAGCCCGAGAGTCAGCCCCAAAAATGTATTGGGGGGGGGGGGTTAACAGGGAGTATGGCTACGCCAGGTAGGAGACCTGAGCCAACTTCCTGTGGTTACCGGGGGGCTAGAGAGACCGGGCAGGCACCGTGCTATGCGGTGGAGCGCACGGTGTCCCCAGTGCGGGTGCACAGCCCGGTGCGGTACATTCCAGCTCCGCGTATCGGCCGGGCTAGAGTGGGCATCGAGCCAAGTGCCATGAAGCCGGCTCTACGCATCTGGTCTCCAGTGCGTCTCCTTGGGCCGGCTTACATGGTACCAGCCTTGCGCACGGTGTCCCCGGTTCGCCTGCATAGCCCAGTGCGGGCTATTCCACCTCGCCGCACTGGCAGGGCGACCGGGACCATTCAACCGGGTAAGGTTGGGCAGGCTCGGTGCTCAAGAGCTCCAGTGCGCCTGCACGGCCCGGTCTATCCGTCACCACCTCCACGCACCAGCCCTCCGGTGGCAGCCCCCCGTACCAGGCTGTCTCTCCGGCCCATCCTTACAGGGGCTTCCTCCTCTCCAGCGCTGCCGGAGTCTCCCGCCTGTTCGGCGCTACGAGAGCTACTCAGTCCGGCGCTTCCAGAGCCTTCCTCCTCTCCAGCGCCGCTAGTGCCGCTCGTCAGCCCAGCGCCGCCAGTGCCGCCCGTCTGCCCAGCGCCGCCAGTGCTGCCCGTCTGCCAGGAGCCGCCAGTGCCGCCCGTCAGCCAGGGGCCGCCAGTGCCGCCAGTCAGCCAGGGGCCGCCAGTGCCGCCAGTCAGCCAGGGGCCGCCAGTGCCGCCCGTCTGCCAGGAGCCGCCAGTGCTGCCCGTCTGCCAGGAGCCGCAGTGCCGCCCATCTGCCAGGAGCCGCCAGTGCCGCCCGTCAGCCAGGGGCCGCCAGTGCCGCCAGTCAGCCAGGGGCCGCCAGTGCCGCCAGTCAGCCAGTGGCCGCCAGTGCCGCCAGTCAACCAGGGGCCGCCAGTGCCGCCAGTCAGCCAGGGGCCGCCAGTGCCGCCAGTCAGCCAGGGGCCGCCAGTGCCGCCAGTCAGCCAGGGGCCGCCAGGGGCCGCCAGTGCCGCCAGTCAGCCAGGGGCCGCCAGTGCCGCCAGTCAGCCAGGGGCCGCCAGTGCCGCCAGTCAGCCAGGGGCCGCCAGTGCCGCCAGTCAGCCAGGGGCCGCCAGTAAGCCAGGGGCCGCCAGTGCCGCCAGTCAGCCAGGGGCCGCCAGTGCCGCCAGTCAACCAGGGGCCGCCAGTGTCGCCAGTCAGCCAGGGGCCACCAGTAAGCCAGGGGCCGTCAGTGCCGCCAGTCAGCCAGGGGCCGCCAGTAAGCCAGGGGCCGCCAGTGCCGCCAGTCAGCCAGGGGCCGCCCGAGCAGCTGCCCCCCTGTCCAGAGCAGCTGCCGCCCCTCTGTCCCGAGCTGCTATCGCCCCTCTGTCCCAAGCTGCTGCCGCCCCTCTGTCCCGAGCAGCTGCCCCTCTGTCCCGAGCAGTTGTCCCTCTGTCCCGAGCAGCTGTTTCACCTCTGTCCCGAGCTGCCCCTCTGTCCCAAGCAGCCCCTCTGTCCAGTGGGGTCATTGAGAGGGGTGGCCATGGTGAGAAAGCCACGGAGGCGGACAATAAGGCGGACTAAGACAATGATGAAGTGGAGTCCGCGTCCCGCCACCGCGGACAGACGCCCACTCAGACCCTCCCCTATAGGTCAAGGTTTTGCGGCCGGAGTCCGCACTTTTGGGGGGGGGGGGGGGGTACTGTCACGTTCTGACCTTGATGTTCCGTTGTTTTGTATTTATTTAGTATGGTCAGGGCGTGAGTTGGGTGGGCAGTCTATTTTTCTATGTTTTGGGGCATTTCTATGTTTTCGGCCTAGTATGGTTCTCAATCAGAGGCAGGTGTCATTAGTTGTCTCTGATTGAGAATCATACTTAGGTAGCCTGGGTTTCACTGTGTGTTTGTGGGTGATTGTTCCTGTCACTGTGTTTGTTGTCACAGGATAGGCTGTATAGGTTTTTCACGTTCCGTTTGTTGTTTTGTAGATTTAAGTTATTTCATGTATCGTTCATTTTCCATTAAAGAACATGAGTAACCACCACGCTGCTTTTTGGTCCGCTTCTCCTTCTACAGACGAACGTCGTTACAGCTTTTCCTTCACTCTGCGGTCCAACTCATCCCAAACCATCTCAATTGGGTTGAGGAAGGCAGGTAATCTGATGCAGCACTCCATCACTCTCCTTTTTGGTCACATGGCCCTTACACAACCTGGAGATGTGTTGGGTAATTGTCATGTTGAAAAACAAATGATAGTCCCACTAAGTGCAAACCACATGGGATGGCATATCGCTGCAGAATGCTGTGGTAGCCATGCTGGTTAAGTGTGCCTTGAATTCTAAATAAATCACTGACAGTGCCACCAGCAAATCACCCCCACACCATCACATCTCCTCCTCCATAATTCACGGTGGGAACCACACATGCGAAGATCATCCGTTCACCTTATCCGTTCACCATTTACCTACCCTCACAAAGGACACCATTCACCTACCCTCACAAAGACATGGTGGTTAGAACCAAAAATCTAACATTTGGACTCATCAGACCAATGGCTAGATTTCCACTGGTCTAATGCCCATTGCTCGTGTTTCTTGGCCCAATTGCTTGTGTTTCTTTTTATTGGTGTCCTATAGTAGTGGTTTATTTGTGTAACAGTACAAATTTAGACCGTCCCCTCGCCCATACCCGGGCGCGAACTAGGGACCTTCTGCACACATCAACAGTCACCCTCGAAGCATCGTTACCCATCGCTCCACAAAAGCCTGCATAGCAAGGGGAACTACTACTTCAAGGTCTCAGAGCAAGTGACGTCACTGATTGAAACGCTATTTAGCGCCCACGCTAACTAAGCTAGCCGTTTCACATCCGTTACACTTGCAGCATTTCTACCATGAAGGTTTGATTCACTCAGTCTCCTCTGAACAGCTGATATTGAGATGTGTCTGCTACTTGAACTCTGTGAACCATTTAATTGGGATAAAATTTGGGCTGGTAACTCTAATGAACATATCCTCTGCAGCAGAGGTAACTCTGGGTCATCCTTTCCTGTGGCGTTCCTCATGAGAGCCAGTTTCATCATAGTGCTTGATTGTTTTTGTGACTGCACTTGAAGAAACGTTCAATGTTCTTGAAATGTTCCGGATTGACTGACCTGATGTCTTAAAGTAATGATGGACTGTCGTTTCTCTTTGCTTATTTCAGCTGTTCTTGCCATAATATGGACTTGTTCTTTTACCAAATAGGGCTATCTTCTGTATACCACCCCTACCTTGTCACAACACAACTGATTGGCTCAAACACATTAACAAGGTTCACATGTTAATTGAAATGCTTTCCAGGTATGGCATGAAGCTGGTTGAGAGAATGCCAAGAGTGTGTAAAGCTGTCATCAAGGCAAAGGGTGGAAACTTTGAAGAATCTAAAATATAATTGTATTTATTTATTTCTTTAACACGTTTTTGGTTACTACATGATTACATGTGTTATTTCATATTTTTGATGTCTTCACTATTGTTCTAAAATGTTGAAAATCAAAAAAATAGAGGAAAACCCTTGAATGAGTAGGTGTGTCTTTTGACTGGTACTGTATATAGGCTTGGATCCGCGCTATGCAGCTGTTGCAAGAGCGCATTTTTCACTGGTTGTCCACTGGTTTCAAAAAGATTTGTGAACAGCCATCCACAACAACCACAAATTTGATCATTTTCGGATGCCCACAGCAGTCGCACAATAGCTTGGACTGTAGCCTAAAAATATATATATTCCTGCTCTTTTCCCGTGATCCATCAAACACATTTGGTGTGTCATCATAGTGGCCTCTGAAATGTGGTCAGACTCGCTCAGGTGGAAAAAATGTACATTTGCGCATTTTTCAAAGGTGATTTGAATGTCATTGAGAAAAAAGAAGTGTCAACAACAACAAAATCGCAAACATCCTTTCTGAGTTTAAAAGTAATCCTCGAAGTAATCATCTATTTAAAAAAATAATAATAATCTGTAATCTGATTGCAATATTGTTGCTGGTATTGTAACCGATTACTGTTACCGTGTTTTGTAATCCTTTACATGTAAACAGTTACTCCCCAACCCTGCTGATTTCCTATTATGAACTGTACCCGTACAATTGTAACATTTGTTGTATGTTGCGTTCATATTTTTGTTCAGTATAGTAGTCAGGGAGTGGACAAAATACTTCTGATTTGGGATGTTGCTTTCTCATCGTTTTATACAAATGTATTAGCTAAATTATTAGCTAATCCAGACCAGACTAGTCTAATATAGTGGGTTATAAAGTATACACAATAAATGGGGACATAGTTGTGGGTCCATATCACATTAGTTGATAGGCTACAAATCCCACAAAAACATGTACCTTGCCGTTTACGGAAAAATATCGTAATTTGGGTGTAATAATCAATTGAAAGGCATTTTGTTGTGGGAGATGCTTGACCACTTCATCACAATAACTTGAGCTTAACTTGGTGCAAACAAAATTGATGGGATGGAGAATTCATATTCAGAGGATGTGATGTGTGATGGACATGTCAAAGATTGTGCCTTTTTCGTTTGATATTATCCAATTATTATCCGACGTATTCATTGCAAGTTTCTCAGGGCAGCATCCACCGGTCTGCAGGTGAAACGTCATGGCTCGGGCGGATAATCATTTATATCAAGGTTTTCAAATGGGAGGAATTTCAACCAATCGCCTGTAGACTTTAGGCGGTGGAATCCAATCATATTTGATCTTTGGATAGTGGGTGTGCCGCACGGCTGGTTCTAGAGGCGGGAATAGAAAAGTGCTGCATGGCGAGTTTGGTTGAGAAGAAGTTGGATGGTGGAAGGTACCACTGATGAGAAGCGTCCGAAAAAAGCGAATATTTGCAGACATTTCAAAGAATACTGAGGAATATTACATTGTTCTACTTACTATCAGTATATTCATAAAAGTGTCTGACTTTCATTATCATCTGCACCAGGTGAGTTTATTAGAGTCGTTTTCTGAGGGATGCCGGGGTGGCTAGCTGGCTAACGGATTATTTTGCCATGACTTTTCAACGATGGAGGACCTCAACCTTGCTGGCTAGTTGACGTTTAACTAGCTAGCTAGCTAACATGCTCAGTTGTTTCAATGGCATTTTCTAGATAAAAAAAAAAATCAATTGAATTAAGTTATCGTTTTCATAATAACAAACTAATTGATATGCTCATTATAGGAACATTTCAAAAATGTAATTCATTTTAGTGATGGTGCATGCAGCGCGAGGAGCCTCAACTGCATCAGAACTCATGACTCCTTTTGATGTTCATTGCTTTAGCTCATGCTAAACATATGGTATTTTAACACATTCATGTACTGCTCGGTTATGATAATAGACATTTCACTTTTATTTAGAAATTCAATATTGTACAAACTATGCTCATCAATGCAGCTATATACAGAGCTTGCCCGACAATGTTAGCTAACGTTACATAGCTTACATTACAGCAAGAATCAGTTTGCATATTATTCTTACCACGCAATGTATATTATTCTAACCACGTTTACTCGTGTTTATCAGCGAAGGGCTTGGTATTTTCAACAAGGGCTGGCAATGCCTTGGCTGAATGACTTGCTTTGGCATGCGGTCAGCATGATATCATAGCATGATATCGGTTTTATGAGACGCAGAGAGGGGATGCAGTGGCACGACAGTACGCTTGGCAGCACTGTGATCCCTCTATCCAGTGATCTGGCCCAGTTTCGGGTTGAAACAACACCTTGTAAACACCCTGCTAGCCATCATCAGCTGAAGCTGGCTTGCCCAGTTGTGTGACCGGCGTTAACACATCTCTTGATTATCTGTCAATATTCTCAAGTATAGCCTAATTTACTCGAGCCATATGACATCATATCATATCCCAATCATTCTTATCACAGTAAGAAATTACATGGCACACTTGTCTACTACCTGGATTAGGAAGTGTGTTTGGTTGCTTCTTCCTATTTTACTCTGGTCTAGTCAGTGGTGGCGGTGGTGGTCTGTGAAGCATTTCAGCAGGGCTGGGCTACTTGGAAGACTGTAATTCCTCCACTCCTCCCTGGATGCTTCAGGCGAGGATATATTATGTTGTTTTTCTGCAGTCATGGTGCGAAGGAGGCCGAAGTATTCTCCAAACACTGATCTAGGGTCAGCTTTCCTCTTAGCTCTCTCTTCCAATCCCTAGCCTAGCTGAACTGAAGAAGTCATGCAGACCGTGAATCTATCTCTGTAGAGGGAGAGTCTCTAGTCTACCCACACATAGCTTGGCTCAGACATCAGGGTGATAATTGTCATGTGTGCTGTCTGAGGAAAGTCTCTTTTTGAGGGAGTTGGTGAGAGGGACACACTGAGGGTACTGTACTTGGACAGGGAGTGTGTTACTGTTGGAGAGTGTCTGATTTACAAGGAGACTAACCTCAGAGCTCAGCTGTCTGTTGTTCTGATATTTAAGATCCAGATTTACCGGTACTATGTGTTAGGGGTCAAACGATTAATTGTAATGGCTGATTAATTAAGGCCGATTTCAAGTTTTCATAACAATCGGTAATCTGTATTTTTGGACACCGATTTGGCCGATTTTTTAAATATATTTTTTTACACCTTTATTTATCCGTTATTTAACTAGGTAAGTCAGTTAAGAACATTCTTATTTTCAATGACGGCCTAGGAACGGTGGGTTAACTTCCTTGTTCAGGAGCAGAATGACAGATTTTTACCTTGTCAGCTCGGGGATTCAATCTTACAACCTTACAGTTAACTAGTCCAATGCTCTAACCACCTGATTACATTGCACTCCACGAGGAGACTGCCTGTTACGCGAATGCAGTAAGGAGCCAAGGTAAATTGCTAGCTAACATTAAACTTATCTTATAAAAAACAATTAATCAATCATAATCACTAGTTAACTACACATGGTTGATGATATTACTAGTTTATCTAGTGTCCTGCGTTGCATATAATCAATGCGGTGCGTATTCGCGAAAAAGGTCTGTCTTGCTCCAATGTGTACCTAACCATAAACATCAATGCCTTTCTTAAAATCAATGCACAAGTATACATTTTTGAACCTGCATATTTAGTTAATATTGCCTGCTAACATAACTCGTTGCGAACTGTGAAGACTATTTCTTCCTAACATACACAGCCAACTTCGCCAAACGGGGGATGATTTAACAAAAGCGCATTTGCGAAAAAAGCACAATCGTTGCACGACTGTGTAACGGTTTTCTTCGTGAGAAGGAGAGTCGGACCAAAATGCAGCGTGTAGATTGCGATCCATGTTTTAATGAACAAACGTAAAACACGAATCAATGCAAACACTACAAAATAAAGAACGTGATGAACGTAACGAAAACCTAAAACAGCCTATCTGGTGAAAAACACATAGACAGGAACAATCACCCACAAACACACAGTGAACCCCAGGCTACCTAAATATGGTTCCCAATCAGAGACAATGATGAACACCTGCCTCTGACTGAGAACCATATCAGGCTGAACATAGAAATAGACAAACAAGACATGAAACATAGAATGCCCACTCAGATCACACCCTGACCAATCAAAACATAGAAAATACAAAGTAAACTATGGTCAGGGCGTGACAGTACCCCCCCTCCAAGGTGCGGACTCCGGCCGCAAAACCTGAACCTATAGGGGAGGGTCTGGGTGGGCATCTGTCCGCGGTGGCGGCTCTGGCGCTGGACGTGGACCCCACTCCATGACAGTTTTAACCCCCCTCCTAAACGTCCCTAAATAGGTTACCCACCACAATGATAACATGGGACAGAGGGACAGCTCGGGACAGAGGTAACTCGGGACAGATGGGTAGCTCAGCCCTGAGAGGAAGCTCAGCACTGAGAAGAAGCTCAGCACTGAGAAGAAGCTCAGGCAGGTGGTTAGATCCGGCAGATCCTGGCTGGCTGGCGGTTCTGGAAGATCCTGGCTGACTGGCGGATCCGGAAGATCCTGGCTGACTGGCGGATCTGGGAGAATCTGGACGACTGGCAGATCTGGGAGAATCTGGCCGACTGGCAGATCTGGGAGAATCTGGCCGACTGGCAGATCTGGGAGAATCTGGCCGACTGGCAGATCTGGAAGAGTCTGGTCGACTGGCAGATCTGGAAGAGTCTGGTCGACTGGCAGATCTTGAAGAGTCTGGTCGACTGGCAGATCTGGAAGAGTCTGGACGACTGGCAGATCTGGAAGAGTCTGGACGACTGGCAGATCTGGAAGAGTCTGGACGACTGGCAGATCTGGAAGAGTCTGGACGACGGGCAGATCTGGAAGAGTCTGGACGACGGGCAGATCTGGAAGAGTCTGGTCGACTGGCAGATCTGGAAGAGTCTGGTCGACTGGCAGATCTGGAAGAGTCTGGACGACTGGCAGATCTGGAAGAGTCTGGACGACTGGCAGATCTGGAAGAGACTGGTCGACACAGACTGGCTGCTCTGGCTGCTCCATGCTGACTGACAGCTCTGGCTGCTCCATGCTGGCAGACTGCTCTGGCTGCTCCATGATGACTGGTAGCTCTGGCTGCTCCATGCTGACTGGCTGCTCCATGCTGACTGGCAGCTCTGGCTGCTCCATGCTGACTGGCTGCTCCATGCTGACTGGCAGCTCTGGCCGCTCCATGCTGACTGGCTGCTCTGGCTGCTCCATGCTGACTGGCTGCTCCATGCTGACTGGCTGCTCCATGCTGACTGGCGGCCCTGGCTGCTCCATGCTGACTGGCGGCCCTGGCTGCTCCATGCTGACTGGCGGCCCTGGCTGCTCCATGCTGACTGGCGGCCCTGGCTGCTCCATGCTAACTGGCAGCTCTGGCGGCTCCTTGCAGACTGGCAGCTCTGGCGGCTCCTTGCAGACTGGCAGCTTTGGCGGCATCCTGCAGACTGGCAGCTCTGGCGGCTCCTTGCAGACTGGCAGCTCCATGCAGACTGGCAGCTCCTTGCAGACTGGCAGCTCCTTGCTAACTGGCAGCTCTATGCTAACTGGCAGCTCTATGCTAACTGGCAGCTCTATGCTAACTGGCAGCTCTATGCAGGCGGGAGACTCCGGCAGCGCTGTAGAGAAGGGAGGCTCCGACAGCGCTGGACAGGCGAGGCGCACTATAGGCCTGATGCGTGGTGCTGGCACTGGTGGTACTGGGCCGAGGACACGCACAGGAAGCCTAGTGCGGGGAGCTGCTACCGGAGGGCTGGGGTGTGGAGGTGGTACTGGAAAAACCGGACCGTGCAGGCGCACTGGAGCTCTTGAGCACCGAGCCTGCCCAACCTTACCTGGTTGAATGCTCACGGTCGCCCTGCCAGTGCGGCGAGGTGGAATAGCCCGCACTGGACTATGCAGGCGAACCGGAGACACCGAGCGCAAGGCTGGTGCCATGTAAACCGGCCCAAGGAGACGCACTGGGGACCAGCTGCGTAGAGCCGGCTTCATGGCATTAGGCTCGACGCTCAATCTAGCCCGGCAGACACGCGGAGCTGGAATATACCGCACCGGGCTATGCACCCGCACTGGAGACACCGTGCGCACCACTGCATAACACGGTGCCTGTCCGGTCTCTCTAGCCCCCCGGTAAGCACAGGGAGTCTGCCCAGGTCTCCTACCTAGCGTAGCCATACTCCCTGTTAGCCCCCCCCCCCAAGAAATTTTTGGGGCTGCTTCTCAGGCTTCCATCCGCTACATCGTGCTGCCTCCTCATATCTGCGCCTCTCCGCTTTCGCCACCTCCAGTTCTTCTTTGAGGCGGCGATATTCTCCTGGCTGAGCCCAGGGTCCTCTTCCTTCTAATTCGTCCTCCCATGTCCATACCTCCTCTTTGGGCTGCTCCTTTGGGCGGCTACACTCCCCTGGTTTAGCCCAGGGTCCTCTCCCGTCGAGGATTTCCTCCCATGTCCAGAAATCCTTATTGCGCATCTCCTCGCGCTGCTCCTGCCTGTTGACACGCTGCTTGGTCCTTTTGTGGTGGGTGATTCTGTAACGGTTTTCTTCGTGAGAAGGAGAGTCGGACCAAAATGCAGCGTGTAGATTGCGATCCATGTTTTAATGAACAAACGTAAAACACGAATCAATGCAAACACTACAAAATAAAGAACGTGATGAACGTAACGAAAACCTAAAACAGCCTATCTGGTGAAAAACACATAGACAGGAACAATCACCCACAAACACACAGTGAACCCCAGGCTACCTAAATATGGTTCCCAATCAGAGACAATGATGAACACCTGCCTCTGACTGAGAACCATATCAGGCTGAACATAGAAATAGACAAACAAGACATGAAACATAGAATGCCCACTCAGATCACACCCTGACCAATCAAAACATAGAAAATACAAAGTAAACTATGGTCAGGGCGTGACAGACTGTACCTAACCATAAACATCAATGCATTTCTTAAAATCAATACACAGAAGTATATATTTTTAAACCTGCATATTTAGCTAAAAGAAATCCAGGCTAGCAGGCAATATTAACCAGGTGAAATTGTGTCACTTCTCTTGCGTTCATTGCACGCAGAGTCCGTGTATATGCAACAGTTTGGGCCGCCTAATTTGCTAGAATTTTACATAATTATGACATAACATTGAAGGTTGTGCAATGTAACAGGAGTATTTAGACTTAGGGATGGAACGGTTCCGTATTTCACTGAAAGAATAAACGTCTTGTTTACGAGATGATAGTTTCCGGATTTGACCATATTAATGACCTAAGGCTCGTATTTCTGTGTGTTATTATATTATAATTAAGTCTATGATTTGATAGAGCAGTCTGACTGAGCGGTGGTAGGCACCAGCAGGCTCGTAAGCATTCATTCAAACAGCACTTTCGCGTGTTTTGCCAACAGCTCTTCGTTGTGCTTCAAGCTTTGAGCTGTTTATGACTTCAAGCCTATCAACTCCCGAGATTAGGCTGGTGTAACCGATGTGAAATGGCGAGTTAGCGGGGTGCGCGTTAATAGCGTTTCAAACGTCACTCGCTCTGAGACTTGGAGTGGTTGTTCCCCTTGCTCTGCATGGGTAACGTTGCTTTTAGGGTGGCTGTTGTCGATGTGTTCCTGGTTCGAGACCAGGTAGGGGCGAGGAGAGGGACGGAAGCTATACTGTTACACTGGCAATACTAAAGTGCCTATAAGAACATCCAATAGTCAAAGGTACTGTATATGAAATACAAATCATATAGAGAGAAATAATTCCTATAACAACTACAACCTAAAACTTCTTACCTGGGAATATTGAAGACTCATGTTAAAAGGAACCACCAGCTTTCTTTCATATGTTCTCATGTTCTGAGCAAGGAACTTCAATGTTAGCTTTCTTACATGGCACATATTGCACTTTTACTTTCTTCTCCAACACTTTGTTTTTGCATTATTTAAAACAAATTGAACATGTTTCATTATTTATTTGAGGCTAAATTGATTTTATTGATGTATTATATTAAGTTAAAATAAGTGTTCATTCACTATTGTTGTAGTTGTCATTATTATAAACATTTTTTTTTTTAATCGGCCGATTAATCGGTATCGTCTTTTTTTGGTCCTCCATCATAATCGGTCGACCTCTACTCTGTATCCTAAACTACCCCTGGGCATCACATTCATCATTAGATCTACAGGAGATCTTCGGTAGGGGCTAGGGATCGACCTGAGTTTTTAAATAATGGTTTTAACTCAACCAATGCGTTTACTGTTTGTGTCTCCCGTCCAGGTGTCCTAGTGTGTTCTGGTTGTACCCCAGAGATGGCACAGCGGAGCGGGCAGGAGGACCCGGAGCGGTACCTGTTCGTGGACCGCGCCGTGGTCTGCAACCCGGCCACGCAGGCCGACTGGACGGCCAAGAAGCTCGTATGGATCCCATCGGAGCGACACGGCTTCGAGGCAGCCAGCATCCGCGAGGAGCACGGCGACGAGGTGGTGGTGGAGCTGGCTGAGAACAGCAAGAAGGCCATGGTGAACAAGGACGATATCCAGAAGATGAACCCTCCCAAGTTCAGTAAGGTGGAGGACATGGCTGAGCTCACGTGTTTGAACGAGGCCTCAGTGCTGCACAACCTCAAGGACCGCTACTATTCTGGCCTCATCTACGTAAGTAGGATAGAAATCCTGCTTTTCTGACTTGAGAAAACCAGGTGTAGGCTTCTTTACCTTACATTGGTATCTTATTGAAGTGGACTGGTAGCCCTTTCCTCTCCCTTTTTGGTATATTATACCCAACTACCCATCACATCAATCAGCATTGTCCAATACCAAACCCACTAAGACCCCCAAAACCATGTGTCTTTAGATACACCACCATACCCCAGGGTTCTAATACGTTGGCAATAGCATTAGCAATGTCCCAGATAACCAGGGTTTCCCCTGTGATTACGGCCCACTTAGTGACATGACATGCATTCCTGGAATAGATGGAATGTCAGTTAGCCGCCTGAGACCCAGAGAGAAGGGAGGACAACTGTGATTGCCTCCACAGTTCCACAGCACCAGCTATTCCTGTGGTTCTCTCCCCAGGTGGCTGCAATAAGAGGCAGAAGACAGCTCAGGGGATGAGGTCATTTTGGAATGTTAATGAAGCAGAGGTTTTATGAGAGAATCTATGAGGGATTTAATGCTTTTTTAAAAGGTTTCTATGGCTTATGGAGTGGTCCTAGTTAATGGCTTGTTGGCTGATGTGGGAATATGTAATTAGTTCCCATGGGTTGCATTTTCAGCTCTCTAACCCTGACCCCTCTCAATTATCAAACATTATCACGCTCCAATGCTCTAGGGCAGGGTTCACCAACTGGCGACCCATGGCCCGATTAAAACATTTTTTTTGTTATTTAATTTTTTAATTTGTTTTATTGTTGGTCATAGCTAAAATACTGTTAAAAAAACAGGATTTTAATTTTGGAAATCTGTTCAAGTATTCCCACACATAATAGAGAGAAACATGGGATCGTATAGAAATGTAAGCAAGGTTTGAAATTATTATGTTTTAGTCGAATATTTTATCGGTTTGAGCTTTTTGCTACAAAACAAGAAGGCCTCTCGACCCAAACCCTATGCAACGTCCAACACACTCCCCGGCAGGGGCTGGATTGCTAGGTGAGCACCAGGCTTTAGTGAGGCCCTGTCAGTGCTCCATCCATCCATGTGGCTAGTAGTGCTAATGTAATGGCTCCCTGCCAATGGGCCTGATCTGCAGTAATCAGCCAGCCAGGGAAAGAGGCTCGTGCTGAGTCATTCACACAGACTAACTGTACCGCCTTCACAGGGCTCTTTGTCTCCCTGCAGATAAGCAACAGCTGCCCCTAATAACTGGCATATTTTCAACCTTCAGTAGTACTGTACCTAACTCACTACTTGATTAAAAAATAACTCCCTGTCAAGTAGGGCTGACAACATTTAGTCGACTGGTCGATTGTTTGGTCATAAATAGATTTTGTTTTTCATGGTGCACAAGACAACCTGTCTATTTTTCACCTGTCTCAGTGGACTAATCCATTGCGGAGGCCACGGAGATGGCACAGTCCATCACTCTTATGACATGTGCTACTGAAAGTGTAAATGGTTATATACTGCAACACTAATAAATATATTATTTTATAACAAATGCGCTTTCTCCCGTGAGGGATAGCGGTCGCTGTCCGTGGTTCTGAAACGTAATATTCAGGGCGCTGTTGAATTGGCGCCTTTCCCTATATGTTGCTATGTGCATAATGGTGAAAACATATTGGTGTTGAGAACAATGTGGCGGAGGAAACGAGGAAACAGCCCTTGCCTTAATTGTCTAAGAAAATTGAGGAGAGAGGAAACACCAACTTAATTAGGTCTATAATCAATAGCCTAAATGTTAAACTTGCCTGGCTTTATTAATCATCCATTAATATCTACATTATATAACCAATAAGACAGATCCTGCTTCTGTTGCCAGAATGAGTGTTTGTTTAATAGCCTACTGATTCCGTGAGCACCAAGCCTCATGCAACCTTAAAATGTAGAATAAAGCAATTTCACAAAATAGGCTGTTTTTAATCTTTGCTCTGCTGTAATAAAGTCTTTGCAACAATTTTTTTGATAGAACAGACTCTGGTATTACTTTTCATTTATTTACTGTTGTTTACGCTGTTCCAAACGACCAGAAAAATTATATGGTAATCTAACAGTTCCTGTTAGACACACATAATGTGCACGCAGCTCTCGCTCCTATAGCCTCCTTTTTCTTGATCTTCTTGTTCTTATTTTTATTATTACAATTATTATTAAGAACACCATTATAATAAGTAATGTCATTATCATCTGAAACTCTTCCTCTTCAAACAGTATCTTAAACAATCCTCCTCACCTCCTCAATTAAAGGATTTATATATTTTTAAAAATCCGTTGGAACAGACTATGGTACATTTATAGTTTATTGAGTGTTGCTTACACTGTTCCAAATTGTAAAGGGTGCGTAACTGGTGGCAGGGAAGTCAGACGCAGGAGAGCATAACTAGGTAATAGCTGGAGCAGTTTAATTGCAAAACCAATGGCATAAAGAAATAACAAACATGGGTACAAAACCAGACGCGAATCAGTAAACATGTGCACAAGCACTTACAACAAACAATTCCACACAAAGGCATGGGGGGAACAGAGGGTTAAATACACAACAATTAATGAGGGAAATAAAAACAGGGGTGTAGGAAAACAAGACAAAACAAATGGAAAATGAAAAGTGGATTGACGATGGCTAGAAGACGCCGACCGCCGACCTCCGCCCGAACAAGGAGAGGAACCGACTTCGGTGGAAGTCGTGACTGTACCCCCCCCCCCCCTCTTGACGCACGGCTCTAGCAGCACGCCGACACCGGCCTCGGGGACGACCTGGAGGGCGAGGTGCAGGGCGATCTGGACGGAGACGGTGGAACTCCCGCAGCATTGAAGGGTCCAACACGTCCTCCACCAGAACCCAGCATCTCTCCTCCGGACCGTACCCCTCCCAGTCCACGAGGTACTGAAGGCCCCTCGCCCGACGCCTTGAATCCAGTATGGATTGCCGGGGCCCCCTCTATGTCCAGAGGGGGCGGAGGAACCAGACTCCTGGAGCGGGCCAGCCACCCCCGGCCTGAGGAGAGACACATGGAACAAGGGGTTAATACGGTAATCGGGGGGAAGCTGTAACCTGTACCTCACCTCGTTCAGTCTCCTCAGGACTTTAAATGGCCCCACAAACCGCGGACCCAGCTTCCGGCAGGGTAGGCGGAGGGGCAGGTTTTGGGTCGAGAGCCAGACCCGGTCCCCCTGTGCGAACACCGGGGTCTCACTGCGGTGAAGGTCTGCGCTGGCTTTCTGGCGCAGCACGACGCGCTGAAGGTGAACATGAGCGGCGTCCAATGTCTCCTCCGCGCGCCGGAACCAGTCGTCGACCGCAGGAGCCTCGGTCTGACTCTGATGCCAAGGAGCCAGAACCGGCTGATACCCCAGTACGCACTGGAAGGGGGAGAGGTTAGTGGAGGAGTGGCGGAGCGAGTTCTGGGCCATCTCTGCCCAGGGCACGAATGCCGCCCACTCCCCCGGGCTGATCCCGGCAATAAGACCTCAGAAACCTACCCACATCCTGGTTAACTCTCTCCACCTGTCTGTTACTCTGGGGTGAAAACCCGAGGTAAGGCTGATCGAGACCCCCAGACGTTCCATGAACGCCCTCCAGACCCTCGAAGTGAACTGGGGACCCCGGTCAGACACTATGTCCTCAGGCACCCCGTAGTGCCGGAAGACGTGTGTAAACAAGGCCTCCGCAGTCTGTAGGGCTGTAGGGAGACCGGGCAGAGGGAGGAGACAGCAGGACTTAGAAAAACGGTCCACAACAACCAGGATCGTGGTGTTACCCTGTGAGAGAGGAAGATCGGTAAGGAAATCCACCGACAGGTGCGACCAAGGCCGTTGTGAAATAGGTAAGGGGTGTAGCTTACCTCTGGGCAGGTGGCTAGGAGCATTACACTGGGCGCACACCGAGCAGGAGGAAACATAAACCCTCACGAGTGGTGGTGCTGGGGATGGAACCAACAGACCCCGCTATGGACGTCCGCGGGTAGCCAGCAGGTTATCCAACCGAATGGACAGGTCCACCAGCTGGTCGAAGGTGAGGGTGGTGTCCCTGCAGGCCAACTCCCGACGGACGTCTTCGGGCAAACTGCAGCGATAGTGGTCGATCAGTGCCCTGTCACTTCATCCCGCGCTGGTGGCCAGGGTCCGAAAGTCCATGGTGAACTCCTTGGCGCTCCTCGTCCCCTGCCTCAGATGGAAGAAGACTGCCCGGAAACGGCGGGTGAAATCCTCTAAATGGTCCTGCACTGCATCTCCTTCTCCCCACACGGTGTTTGCCCACTCCAGGGCTTTCCCTGAGCGGCACGAGACGAGGGTTGATCTAGCTGCAATAGAAAACCCTGGCAGCGTGCAGCCGTCCCGTCGTACCCTCGGGGAAGGGCGAAACGAATCCCATCTAGACAATCACACCCTGACACAGTTTGGAGGGAGAGATATTCATTTTATTCTGAGAGCTTTATATTATATATACAGTGCATTCGGAAAGTATGCAGACCCCTTGACTTTTTCCACATCTCGTTACAGCCTGATTCAAAAATGGATTAAGTAGTTTTTTCCCTCATCAATCTACACACAATACTCCATAATGACAAAACAAAAACAGGTTTATAGAAATTTGTGTGAATTTTATTAAAAATAAAAATGCCATATTTACGTAAGTATTCAGACCCTTTACGCAGTACTTTGTTGAAACACCTTTGACAGTGATTACAGCCTCGATTCTTGGTATTGATGCTACAAACTTGGCACCTGTATTTGCAGAGTTTCTCCCATTCATCTGTCCAGATCTTCTCAAGCTCTGTCAAGTTGGATAAGGAGCGTCACTGCACAGCTATTTTCAGGTTTCCAGAGATGTTAGATCGGGTTCAAGTCCAGGCTCTGCCTGGGCCACTCAAGGACATTCAGAGACTTGTCCCGTAGCCACGCCTGCATTGTCTTGGCTGTGTGCTTAGGGTCATTGTCTTGTTGGAAGGTGAACCTTCGCCCCAGTCTGAGGTCCTGAGCACTCTGGAGCAGGTTTTAATCACGGATTTCTCTGTACTTTGCTCTGTTCATCTTTCCCTCAATCCTAACTAGTCTCACAGTCCCTGCCGCTGAAAAACATCCCCACAGCATGATGCTGCCACCACCATGCTTCACCGTAGGGATAGTGCCAGGCGTTTTCCAGACATGATGCTTGGTATTCAGGCCACATAGTTGAATCTTGGTTTCATCGGACCAGATAATCTTGTTTCTCATGGTCTGAGAGTCCTTTAGGTGCCTTTTGGCAAATTCCAAGCAGGCTGTCATGGGCCTTTTACTGAGGAGTGGCTTCCGTCTGGCCACTCTTCTATGAAAGGCCTGATTAGTGGAGTGCTGCAGAGATCTGGAAGGTTCTCCCTTCTCCACACAGGAACTCTAGAGCTCTGTCAGAGTGACCATCGGGTTCTTGGTCACCTCCCTGATGAAGGCCCTTTTCCCTTGTTTGCTCGGTTTGGCTGGGCGGTTAGCTCTAGGAAGAGTCTTGGTGGTTCCAAACTTCTTTCATTTAAGAATGATGTAGGCAACTGCGTTCTTGGGGACCTTCAATGCTGCAGACATTTTGTGGTACCCTTCCCCAGATCTGTGCCTCGACATAATCCTGTTTCTGAGTTCTACGGACAATTCCTTCAACCTCATGGCTTGGTTTTTGCTCTGACATGCACTGTCAACTGTGGGACCTTATATAGACAGGTGTGTGCCTTTCCAAATCATGTCTAATTAATTTAATATACCACAGGTGGACTCCAACCAAGTTGTAGAAACATCTCAAGGATGATCAATGGAAACAGGATGCACCTGAGCTCAATTTTGAGTCTCACAGCAAAGGGTCTGAATACTTGTGTAAATAAGTTATTTCTGTTTTAATTTTTTTATACATTTGCAAAAAATTCTAAAAACTTGTTTTCTCTTGTTCATTGTGGGGTATTGTGTGTAGATTGATGATTAAAGAAATGTTTAGAAAAAGGCTGTAATGTAACCAAATGTGGAAAAAGGAAGGGGTCTGAATACTTTCTGAATGCACTGTATATATAGATATTATACAGATGATATTATATAAAGGACATGATATATGGAAAAAATTATGAGACCAATGCAAAATGATCAGTTTCTCTGGTTTAACTATTTATATGTATTTTGGTAAGATTAACATTTGTTTTTATTATATAAACTACTGACAACATTTCTCCCAATTTCCAAATAAAAATAGCAGCTTGGCTTTGTTTGATGGCTTGTGACCTTGGCTTGTGATCTTCTTCTTGATCACATTCCAGAGTTTTTCAATGGGGCTCAGGTCTAGAGATTGGGCTGGCCATGACAGGGTTTTGATTTGGTGGTCCTCCATCCACATCTTGATTGACCTGGCTGCGTGGCATGGAACATTGTCCTGCTGGAAAAAACAATCCTTGTACGTGGTTTGATTCATGCGTCCTCCACAACGACACATCTGCCCGATTCCAGCCTCGCTGAAGCACCTCCAGCTCATCACTGATCCTCCACCAAATTTCACAGTGGGTGCGAGACCTGGAGAGGCCTACAAGCCAGCGTGTGCTTCAGCAAGGCTAGAATCAGGCATCAAACAAAGCTGCTTGAATTTCAAGTCAAACAGGGGTTTCCAGATGTGCTGTCAAAGCTCTTTTGAAGAAGCACAAAGAAACGGGCAACGTTATAGACACAGTGGTCGGCCAAGGAAACTTACTGTAGCAGATGAAAGACACATCATGCTTACTTCCCTTCGCAATCAGAAGATGTCCAGCAGTGCCAACAGCTCAGAATTGGCTTCTGCAGTGCGACCCTGGTACACCCATCTACTGTCCGGAGAAGTCTGGTCAGAAGTGGCCTTCATGGAAGATTTGCAGGCAAAAAGCCATACCTCGACGTGGAAACAAGGCCAAGTGACTCAATTATGCACGAAAACACAGGAACTGGGGGCATAAAAATGTCAGCAGGTGCTCTGGACTGATGAGTCAACATTTGAAATATTTGGCTGTAGCAGAAGGCAGTTTGTTCACTGAAGGGCTGGAGAGCGGTACATGAATGAGTGTCTGCAGGCAACAGTGATGCATGGTGGAGATTTCTTGCAAGTTTGGTGCTGCATTTCTGCAAATGGAGTTGGGGATTTGGTCAGAATGAATGGTCTCCTCAATGCTGAGAAGTACAGGCAACTTATCCATCAAGAAATACCATCAGCGAGGCATCTGATTGGCCCCAAATGTATTCTGCAGCATGACAACGACCCCAAACATACAGCGAAATTCATTAAGAACTATCTTCAGCGTAAAGGATAACAAGGAGTCCTGGAAGTGATGGTATGGCCCCCACAGAGTCCTGATCTCAACATCATCAAGTCTGTTTGGGATTACATGAAGAGAGAGAAGCATCTGAGGCTGCCTAAATCCACAGAAGACCTGTGGTTAGTTCTCCAAGATGTTTGGGCCAACCTACCTGCCGAGTTCCTTCAAAAGGGTGGTCACATCAAATATTGATTTCATGTAGATTTTTCTTCTGTTCATTCACTTTGCATTTTGTTAATTGATAAATATAAACTATTAACATGTCTATTTTTGAAAGCATTCTTACTTTACAACATTTCTCCACACCTGCCTAAAACTTTTGCACAGTACTGTAGGTTTTGGTTGATGTTTGATCATGTGACTTTAATGACTCTCAGGTCACAGTGTAAAAAAAACTGTCTCCTCTGTTTCTCTGGGGGTGCAGTTTCTTTCTTGTAAAATAGGTTTTGTATGCACTCCCATTCATAAAAGAACAACACCGAGCTTTACAGGGAGCTCTGCCTATCCTAAACTCTCCTGGTGCCACAGGTTCTTGACCCCCCTATGCTAATGAGATAGAATGTCATAGGCTGAGAACTGTAGGACTCTCAGAACCAAAAATGGTTAATAAGCATGACGTGTGACGACCAGGTCAAGGTCCCCTCCTTTCAATCCAATACAGTAGAGGCCAGGGACATTTCATAGGGAACATTCCCACTTCGAAACTGCCACTGACTCAATCCTCAACAATGCTGATGTGCGTATTGAACAGAGGCTGTTGAGGGGTAAGGAAGGACACTTGCCTCCAAATGTCTGGTTTTGGTAGTGCTGAGCAATAAACCGTTTTTTCCCCTGTGAGATCAATGCACACATTGCACAGTTTCTCTAGAAATGAATCAGATACAGCCTGAACTGTGCAATGTAGTAGGAAGTTATAGTTTCCAACAGGGCCAATATTCTACATAGTTTAGCGCATAATATGTGGTAATGAACTACAATGGCCATAATCCATTGCGCATCTACAGTTGAAGTTGGAAGTTTACCTACACCTAAGCCAAATACATTTAAACTCAGTTTTTCACAATTCCTGACATTTAATCATTGTAAAGATTCCCTGTATTAGGTCAGTTAGGATCACCTCTTTATTTTAAGAATGTGAAATGACAGAATAATAGTAGAGAATGATTTATTTCAGCTTTTATTTCTTTCATCACATTCCCAGTGGGTCAGAAGTTTATATACACTCAATTAGTATTTGGTAACATTGCCTTTAAATTGTTTAACTTGAGTCAAACGTTTTGAGTAGCCTTCCACAAGCTTCCCACAATAAGTTGGGTGAATTTTGGCCCATTCCTGCTGGTGTAACTGAGTCAGGTTTGAAGGTCTCCTTGCTCTCACACGCTTTTTCAGTTCTGCTCACAAATATTCTATAGGGTTGAGGTCAGGGCTTTGTGATAGCCACTCCAATACCTTGACTTTGTTGTCCTTAAGCCATTTTGCCACAACTTTGGAAGAATGCTTGGGGCCATTGTCCATTTGGAAGACCCATTTACGACCAAACTTCTTAACTTCCTGACTGATGTCTTGAGATGTTGCTTGATTTGCACTTTTCGCACCAAAGTACATTCATCTCTAGGAGACAGAATGCGTCTCCTTCCTGAGCGGTATGACGGCTACGTGGTCCCAGGGTGTTTATACTTGAGTACTAATTTCCCATGAGTACTAATTTCCCCTACCTTCAAACGTAGAGGCACTGAGTTTGAAGGTAGGCCTTGAAATACATCTACAGGTACACCTCCAATTGACTCAAATGATGTCAATTAGTCTATCAGAAGCTTCTAAAGCCATTACATCATTTTATGGAATTTTCCAAGCTGTTTAATGGCAGTCAACTTAGGGTATATACACTTCTGACCCACTGGAATTGTGAATTATAAGTGGAATAATCTGTCTTGAAACAATTGTTGGAAAAATTGCTTGTGTCATGCACAATGTAGATGTCCTAACCGACTTGCCAAAACTATAGTTTGTTAACAAGACATTTGTGGAGTGGTTGAAAAATGTGTTTTAATGACTCCAACCTAAGTGTATGTAAACTTCGGACTTTAACTGTACTTGTCTGGTCTGTGCTTCTTTTACGCCTGCTGCAGAAGAGATCAAATAGGATATAGAGAGCAGCTGTTGCTTCTCGAGGTATCTCGAGGTATCTCTACCTGAAAATGTGTGATCTACGTGATTGTTAGTTGCTTTTCAGGAGTCATAAAAGTATACCTTATTTACTACTAAAATAGTGGGTTTGTCAGACAGTATAGACAGCAGCTCTATAGAGATGAGATGATCACTTGGAATTAAATAACTGTCATCAAATAAAACCAATTTAATTAACACAAGTGATATATTTGAGTAAAGTAATGTGAATGAAGGTTCATAAGCAGTTAATGGGCAGTCACTACCATCATGGGACTTTTATTAATTGTTTTATTCTATGTTGCAGCATTCTACCCACATAATGCATTGTGCATTTAATGTTTTAAAAAAAGTAATAGAAACAGTGATATGTTTTTTATAATCGAACCGAAACTGAACCGACCTCAAAAAGCACTAATTGCTCAGCACTCGTTTTTGGTCAGCTGCATAGCATTCTCGTTTCCCCTTGTGGTCTGTGGCCATCCTCAATGGCTCCAGGAAACGGCTAGCTTTTGGGCTGAATGTGTGATGTGTTATTAAATGCATGTGTTTCTGTAACCTTTTAAGTAACAGTATCTGCTGTATCCTTTGTACTGAAACAGTGCAGACTGGGAAGACGGCCCAAGGCCTGGAGCTTTGAGTTGATGTTTGGTTACCTTCATCTGCAGACATCCCCTCTTCAGTCTCCCCTAAGCCTGGCTTTCGCTAGAACATGGGTGTCTCTGTTCTCAATAGAAACCAGTGCGTCAGTTATGTTTTTTCCATAAAATATATCAAGAGAATATTTTCTATAAGTCCACATAAGCAGACAGACGGGACCCCAAACCACTGCTTTCCTGCCTGATGCCTCAGACTCGCAGCCTGGTCACATGCCCGCCGGGATGAGTATGAGGCAGAGATCAGTATGCAAGCACAGCACACACAAACACACACACTGTGTAGATGGAGCAAAACTGCTTGCTCTGCTCTAGTGTGCCATTGGTCTCCTCCCACGCTCAGACCCCAATGCTATTGGAGCACTGGAAATGAAGCAGTGCTCATAGTGAACGATATTAGACCATTCTTTCTCTAAACCCTTTGAAAATTCTGTTCTCCATAATCATCGCCTCTTTTCAATATGCTATGACAATCAAAACGGAGTGGCACTGAGCTAAGCTTCGCAGACGGAACAATGTTGAGAATGAGAATGAAAACATCCACTCTCTCCATGGAGAGGCCCTCAACTCTTGCCGTTGCTCAGCTACGCTCAGCTTGGGCTTGGCAAGGGGGACCACTTGGACATTTCCGGAGAACTGGGAACCTAGTCAACTGTGTCGGAGTTCTCCGTTGTTAACCACAGCCTGGCTATCTGGGTACACTACTTTGTTGTACTGAGAGACAGGTTCTTGGCCCATGCCTCCCTCCACCTAAGGCACAGTGCTGTGTGAGATATATATTTTCTTGGCCGGCGTCTCACCCCGATCTCTACTGTATTGAGAGATAGGGACAGGTTCTTCACCAAGGCCTCCTTCCCTTCATATACCTCCTACACGTCTCATCCCCGCCTGCAGACCCAGAGCCCCACTAATCCCCCATGTACTCCCCAGGGGCTGCCATCCAGGCTGGGCAGCTGAGTCATATCTCTCCCCGATCCTGCTGCTGCCTCTGGGTCTGGGCTGCGCCGGCCAGAGCGCTAATCCGTCTGCCTGGCTCTGCGCCCACTGTGGGGGGGGGCGACAGGTGGTGTGGTGTGTCCACTGGCCCTACTTTGCTGTCAGCTAAAGGGGAGGCTTGCAAATATGTGGGATCTGTGGATTCCGCAGGAATCTCTTCCATAACTCCATACATACTCATCGACCAGTGCACCAAGATGAATCGCACTAGAATGTTGGTTACCCCTGTGTAGCCACATACCCCCTGCTAGTGACCCCTTTTCTCCCCAAAAAGCTACCTAGTCCCCCACTGTGACTCATGAACATTCGTCCCGCCGCTCTCGATTTCTTCCTTTTGTGGCGTTTTTTCTTGACATTTTGATTTTGACATTTGACTGCATTGTTAGGAGCTATTAACGTAAGCGTTTCGCCACACCGCTATAACACCTGCTAAACTGTGTACACGACCAATACACTTCGATTTGATTTTGGTTTGAACAACAAATATCTGCTTCCTCCCGAGCTTGTTGTTGCTGTGGCTGGCCTATGACCAGGCTAGAGCATATCTCTGCCCTTCAGAGGGATCTGTATGTGTACATATGAAAGACTGGCCATCTGGTGACCCACTCACCCCTCCCCTAATGCACACCATGATATCCCCCAATATCACTGACCACGTGTCGTCTCAAAGTGACCGTTCATCACATTCTGCATGGTGATGGTGATTGTCTCATTTCCATTCAGCACAAACTTCAATATATTGGCATTATTTATTTATTATTTATTTATACCACATAACATAATGCCACAAGCCCCAGTCATGCTGCAGCCAAATAGAGTACAGTAAAAGTCCCCTGTGTTCCAAAGACTGAGATAAGAGGCGTAGCAGCTAGCGAGCTCAGCAGCTAGCTGAGAGGACATGTTTGTTTTGTCTCCCAGAGGAGGAGTGTGTGTGACTCACAATCGCTCTTCCCGCTCCAGCCAGGCGACAACCGTGGCAGTGAGCTTTGCTCCGCAAGAGTCTTTAGACTAGGACCCTGCGGCTACCCCCACCCCACACCAGCATGCCTTGGCCACACCGCCATTGTTCTAGCTCAGCAACTTGGTTAGCCGACCTTGGGCCCCTCTGCAGCCACCTGTCTTCTGCCTCCCCTGCCCCAACACACAGACAACATAATTACAGCTAAGCTTGGACGGACCAAGAGAGGGACTGAGAGATGGAGATAAAGGGTGCATGGACACCCTTTAAAGGCAGAATCGGAAAAGGACCCTTCTGCATAATCACCCGTCCCCCTTCTCTTACTGGTTTAATGGAATATCCCAGCCGGCAGACTGTAGACAGGGATTAACCCTCTCCTGGCCTGCCCTCCCCCCAGTCTGACACTGCAGGGATGATATGGCAGTTTTGTACGCAACTTCAACGACCCCCATTTAGAGATCTGCATTAGTGTTTAAGAGATGGGATTTATTGCTCTCTGTTTTGGGTTATTACAATGCATCACACACAGCGTAACTCATTCCCTGGCTTGAGTGCATTGGACTGCACTGAATAAAGAGCCGTCCTCTCAGCCGGATGCGATGAGGTGGAGGAGGAGGAGGAGAAAGCTGTGTGGGAGGAATCTCAAATGGTGCAGCACTTTGGCAGCCATCCACCTAGCAGCATCTATATCACAGGGACTGTTTCTGTATGATCAGTTTTTGGGGGTCAGGGGGAGAGTGAGAGAAAAGGGAAAATAAATCCCGGCTTGGAACCAGAGGCAACCGGTCTTTTTATGATGCCTAATCATTATGATGGTAGTGTTTTAATCTCAGTCCCTGTAGCAGCAAACTGAAGGTCAACCTTATCATTAGGCTACTTTGATACGGACCAGCAATGATCTTTGTTCTCTCATTCCCTCTACCTGTATGTATCCTTTCACATCTTCACTGTCCTTCCACCACCATACAAGCCAATGTCAGGCCATTACTCTGTTTGTGCTTAGTCACTGTCCACTAAGCAGTTCACACTCCTTTTCAACCCCACAAGCGAGAGGGGAAATTGCTTTCTGATTGCTTCAACATCATTAGTTAATAGTGATAGTAGTGATTCCCTGTGGGGCACTGAAGGGATTTGTAAGCTCTTTCTCATTACATGACAACTGACTGGTCCACAATTGTTTCAGATGGTTTCTCTTTACCTGGCAAACCTGTATTATTAAATGTAAAAACAAAAAACGTGATATCAAATCATGGTGTCTTCAGATTCCCGTGTTTCACACTGAATGACATGATCTTCTTTCTCCTGCAGACATACTCTGGCCTCTTCTGTGTGGTGATAAACCCCTACAAGTACCTGCCCATCTACTCGGAAAACATCATAGAGATGTACAGGGGGAAGAAGAGACACGAGATGCCCCCTCACATCTACGCCATCTCAGAGTCCGCGTACAGATGCATGCTCCAAGGTAAGTCTTAATTGGTTATGGTTTATCCCTCCCTTTACTGCAACCATCAATGTCACTGCACAAAATATGCGCATATGTTTGCTACACAGGGAAATTGTATGAATGATCTGATTCAGTCTACTGGAACCAGAAAGTCAAAGCCAACTTAACCGGTTGTTTTGGGATTAAGGCTGTTGTTGAGAGGCAGTCAACCGGTAGGTACAGTACATACTGATATTAGGACAGGCTTGTCTCTACAGTGGCAGGTGCACTTATCTCCTAGGTCTGTGATGTTAATTGGAGTCTGTTTGGATAATTTGTCATGTTAATTGTACAATGTCAGTTCCCATAGGGCTAGATGTTGTTGTGTTTCAATTTAAAATGTTGCTAGGGGATGAACAGATATTGGGCCTTTATGTCATCATTTTAGTTTTGTTGTTTTGTTTGGGGGCGGGGGCTTCTGTAAATTGTCAAAATGTTACCTTTCACCTCCCGGGTGGCGCAGTGGTCTAGGGCACTGCATCGCAGTGCTAGCTGTGCCACCAGAGACTCTGGGTTCGCGCCCATGCTCTGTCGCAGCCAGCCGCGACCGGGAGGTCCGTGGGGCGACGCATAACTGGCCTAGCGTCGTCCGGGTTAGACGGGAGGGTTAGGGAGGGTTAGGCCGGTAGGGATATCCTTGTCTCATCGCGCACTAGCGACTCCTGTGGCGGGCCTGGCGCAGTGCACGCTGGCCAGGTCGCCAGGTGCACTGTTTTTCCCCCGACACATTGGTGTGGTTGGCTTCCGGGTTGGATGCGCGCTGTGTTAAGAAGCAGTGCGGCTTGGTTGGGTTGTGTTTCGTAGGACGCATGGCTCTCGACCTTCGTCTCTCCCGAGCCCGAGGGAGTCATAGCGATGAGACAAGATAGTAACTACTAACAATTGGATACAACAAAATTGGGGAGAAAAGGGGCGGAAAAATAAATAAAAATGTTACCTTTCCCCATGTTGCATTTGTCAGGGCATCTCCATTAGCTCTACTGTTACAATACTCAAGGCTTTCGCTCTCAAGTTACCAAACCAATACAAGCCACGTGTTGCCATCGCCAACGCTCATAAAAGTTGTTTAACAGTCGCCCTGTGATTTACGGGATTATTACTCAATTTCAACAACTTTAGGGCCATTCATTTCACTAGAAGGCTTAATTGAAACCATCAGCTAAACCATGGTTTGTTGCATACTAAAGTCACCCCCAATTATTTTGATGTAGTGCACTGGCCAGCTCTGTATTATGTAGTAGTTGCCCTAAATTCATGCAAGCATCTCCAGCATTATGGTATCAAATGGCACGCATTGAGGAAAAAGAGCTCGTGGAAACAGTCCAAAGGAGCTGGTCTTATTTCTCTGTTCATATTTCCACCTCCAGAGAGAAATGAATTTTGCCAGCAATGTCACAGTGGAAAGGGGAAGTGAAGGATGACTGGGTTTTTTCCATGAAGTGCTGATACCTCAGAACTATGCACTTCTCAGGACCACTATGGGTTACAAGCACCAATGGGTCTAAATCTCAGCTTGAGAACCCAAAGCCTTTAGTCACTGCAGAGAGAATCCACTTCAGACCTCTTCAGATTGCCAGAGGCTTTGACTTTGTCTCTGGCATGGTCAAAGTATGTTGACGCACCGCAAGTGTTGGGTGAAGAAAAACATACACCACTTTATTAGAATTGCATCTGATTCCATAACACAAGGAGGGTGAATCTATGTGACTCAAGTAGATTCACAATCCTGTATGTGATGTTAAATCCAGTTTGTAATAGACTTCATCCCGTTTGGGTTGGTTTTTACTCAACCATAAATCTTCCAGGGGTTCGTGATGAGGGAGAACTTATCTCTTGCAGCGTCTACTAGCCTATAGGTTCTGCCCAGCAGCAGAAGCCTGCATGACCTTCTATTCCTCACGTCAGTGGAAAAATAGTGAAGGGCAGAATTGATTTACAAGGAGCTGCTTAAAGAAAGCACCCATTTCTCTGTCTCTCTCCATCATTCTAGTGCCAGTAACCAATCGCTTCTTTCAAACCACATGCTCCATCTTTTTCCATGGCCTTACCCTCTAATTGCCAAGGTTCTTGGCTTTCTCTGAACAGCTCTGTTTTTTCTTGGAATTTATTAATCACATTTTTGTCTGTTGACATTTGGTTTATTTCATGTCTTTTGTATCTTATACTCCCAAGTAGAAATAGCAACATTATCTGTCCTGTCCCAGACACCTGTTATCTGTTCTGTCACAGATACCCGTTATCTGTCCTGTCCCAGACACCTGACTAAACCAACATCATTCTAGGCAGCAAACAATCCTTCCCAGTCCCCCTTTATCTCCCACTCTAATTTATCCAGAGTGTTTACACCAGCGTGTGTTTGTGTTTGCACTAGATGTCGACCGATTAATCGGAATGGCCGATTAATTAGGGACAATTTCAAGTTTTCATAACAATCGGAAATCTGTATTTTTGGGCGCCAATTTTTTAAAATGTTTTATAGTAATTTTTTTTACATTTGATTTTTATTCCTTTTTATTTAACTAGGCAAGTCAGTTAAGAACACATTCTTATTTTCAATGACTGCCTAGGAACTGGGGGTTAACTGCCTTGTTCAGGGCCAGAACGACAGATTTTCACTGTGTCAGCTCAGGGGTTTCAATCTTGCAACCGCACAGTTAACTAGTCCAACGCTCTAACCATTGCACTCCACAAGTAGCCTGCCTGTTACGCAAATGCAGTAGAAGCCAAGGTAAATTGCTAGCTAGCATTAAACTTATCTTATAAAAAACAATCAATCATAATCACTAGTTATAACTACTAATCCGGTTTAGCAGGCAATATTAACCAGGTGAAATTGTCAGGGTATATGCAACAGTTTGGGGTGCCTGGCTCATTGCGAACTAATTTGCCAGAATTTTACGTAATTATGACATACATTGAAGATTGTGCAATGTAACAAGAATATTTAGACTTAGGGATGCCACCCGTTAGATAAAATACCGAACGGTTCCGTATTTCACTGAAATAATAAACGTTTTGTTTACGAAATGATAGTTTCCGGATTCGATCATATTAATGACCAAAGGCTCGTATTTCTGTGTGTTATTATGTTATATTTAAGTCTGATTTGATAGAGCAGTCTGAGCAGCAGCAGGCCCGTAATCATTCAAACAGCACTTTTGTCGTTTTGCCAGCAGCTCTTCGCAAGCACAGCGCTGTTTATGACTTCAAGCCTATCAGCCTAATGGCTGGTGTAACCAATGTGAAATGGCTAGCTAGTTAGCTGGGTGTGCGCTAATACTGTTTCAAACGTCATTCGCTTTTAGATTTGGAGTAGTTATTCCCCTTGCGCTGCAAGGGCCGCGGCTTTTGTGTAGCGATGGGTAACGATGCTTCGATTCTGGCTGTTGTCGATGTGTTCCTGGTTCGAGCCCAGGTAGGGGCGAGGAGAGGGACGGAAGTTATACTGTTACACTGGCAATACTATAGTACCTATAAGAAAATCCAATAGTCAAAGGTATATGAAATACAAATGGTATAGAGAGAAATAGTCCTATAAATACTATATTAACTACAACCTAAAACCTCTTACCTTGGAATATTGAAGTCTCATGTTAAAAGGAACCACCAACTTTCATATGTTCTCATGTTCTGAGCAAGGAACTTAAACTTTAGCTTTTTTACATGGCACATTTTTTACATGGCACATTTTTTACATGACACATATTACTTTCTTCTCCAACACTTTGTTTTTGCATTATTTAAACCAAATTGAACATGTTTCATTATTTATTTGAGGCTAAATTGATTTTATTGATATTTTATATTAAGTTAAAATAAGTGTTAATTCAGTATTGTTGTAATTGTCATTATTACAAATATATACAGTGGGGCAAAAAAGTATTTAGTCAGCCACCAATTGTGCAAGTTCTCCCACTTAAAAAGATGAGAGAGGCCTGTAATTTTCATCATAGGTACACTTCAACTATGACAGACAAAATTTGAAAAAAAAAATCCAGAAAATCACATTGTAGGATTTTTAATGAATTTATTTGCAAATTATGGTGGAAAATAAGTATTTGGTCAATAACAAAAGTTTATCTCTATACTTTGTTATATACCCTTTGTTGGCAATGACAGAGGTCAAACGTTTTCTGTAAGTCTTCACAAGGTTTTCACACACTGTTGCTGGTATTTTGGCCCATTCCTCCATGCAGAGCTACTCTAGAGCAGTGATGTTTTGGGGCTGTTGCTGGGCAACACGGACTTTCAACTCCCTCCAAAGATTTTCTATGGGGTTGAGATCTGGAGACTGGCTAGGCCACTCCAGGACCTTGAAATGCTTCTTATGAAGCCACTCCTTCATTGCCCGGGCGGTGTGTTTGGGATCATTGTCATGCTGAAAGACCCAGCCACGTTTCATCTTCAATGCGCTTGCTGATGGAAGGAGGTTTTCACTCAAAATCTCACGATACATGGCCCCATTCATTCTTTCCTTTACACGGATCAGTCGTCCTGGTCCCTTTTCAGAAAAACAGCCCCAAAGCATGATGTTTCCACCCCCATGCTTCACAGTAGGTATGGTGTTCTTTGGATGCAACTCAGCATTCTTTGTCCTCCAAACACGACGAGTTGAGTTTTTACCAAAAAGTTATATTTTGGTTTCATCTGACCATATGACATTCTCCCAATCTTCTTCTGGATCATCCAAATACTCTCTAGCAAACTTCAGACGGGCTTGGACATGTACTGGCTTAAGCAGGGGGACACGTCTGGCACTGCAGGATCTGGGATCCCTGGCGGCGTAGTGTGTTACTGATGGTAGGCTTTGTTACTTTGGTCCCAGCTCTCTGCAGGTCATTCACTAGGCCCTCCCGTGTGGTTCTGGGAGTTTTGCCCACCGTTCTTGTGATCATTTTGTCCCCACGGGGTGAGATCTTGCGTGGAGCCCCAGATCGAGGGAGATTATCAGTGGTCTTGTATGTCTTCCATTTCCTAATAATTGCTCCCACAGTTGATTTCTTCAAACAATGCTGCTTACCTATTGCAGATTCAGTCTTCCCAGCCTGGTGCAGGTCTACAATTTTGTTTCTGGTGTCCTTTGACAGCTCTTTGGTCTTGGCCATAGTGGAGTTTGGAGTGTGACTGTTTGAGGTTGTGGGCAGGTGTCTTTTATTCTGATAACAAGTTCAAACAGGTGCCATTAATACAGGTAACGAGTGGAGGACAGAGGAGCCTCTTAAAGAAGAAGTTACAGGTCTGTGAGAGCCAGAAATCTTGCTTGTTTGTAGGTGACCAAATACTTATTTTCCACCATAATTTGTAAATAAATTCATTAAAAATCCTACAATGTAATTTTCTGGAATTTTTTTCTCATTTTGTCTGTCATAGTTGAAGTGTACCTATGATGAAAATTACAGGCCTCTCTCATCTTTTGAAAAGGGAGAACTTGCATAATTGGTGGCTGACTAAATACTTATTTGCCCCACTGTATATATTTTTTAAATCGGCCGATTAATCGGTATCGGCTTTTTTGGTCCTCCAATAATCCGTATCGCTATCGGCGTTGAGAAATCATAATCGGTCGACCTCTAGTTTGCACAGCTCTTCTTGACCTCTTAATTATTTTTCTGGATTTTGGGGCGAGGGGCAGCTCCCCAGCGATACTATCACAGGACAAACTCTGGATGTCCATAGGGCTGTGCTATTGGTGTGGATGCACATTATGGAGCACCATCCCATGACTGTCACAACAACAGACATCATAGAGAGATGTCTGAGAGATGTCTCTCTTTCCCTCTGCCTGATATAGCTGGGAGGCACGCCAGGCTGGGAGTGGTGACTGGGACCAGACCAGTGAGAACAGAGAGGGTGACCTGCATTTGGCAGCACATTGGGACCTTTTGTCTCTGTGGCAAGGGCTTGTCCGTCCAGTGGGGGTCGGTTGTGACGAGTTGGGCAGTCCCGTCATCCAGGCCCTGCCTGGTGTCAGTTTAGACAAGGAGGAATTTCTCTCTCAGTGTGGAGAATGTGTGCATTGACACCTCAAGTAGTGTCCTCTGTGAAGAATCTCTTCAAAGACACTGGTTGGATGTACTGGTAATGTAGTGGTAATTCCACTGTCGGATATTGCATGTGCATGCAAATACATAGTGCTTCCCCAATCATACTTTTGTTATGAGCCCTATTTGTCCCATGACCCAGTGAGTTATTCTCATTACTCCCTTCATACCTACCAGCTTTCTCACACCCTGAGCATCTGCATGGATGCAGGGGTGGGGTGCAGGGACTGGAGACTTGGACTCGGAGTAAGTGCCATTTCAAATCCAAATTACTTCTTTGTTTTCTGTTCATTTCACCCATTTAAATGAGGCATCGGTTTCTGCCAATAACCAATTTAGAAATTAAAGGATACCTCTCAGGACCTGAAGTTCCCATGCACTTTTATGCAGGCTTGTCACAGTGGTAGTCATCGCCAGGATAGTCATCATGGCTAACCAGCCAACCAACGGTTTGTAGGTTGGAGATTAGCAGATGCCAGCTGCTACTCTGGCCCTGAGCAGGTCTATAACCTGATTCAGTTCAGTGATTATGCGCTGGTACCCTGTACTGATTGTATGAAAATGTCGCTGGATCACTGCATAGTGTTATGGATATCATCATGGCATTATCTCAGTGCCATGATTTCAACCCTAAAGGTTGTGATACTGATGATAGTATCACATGTTCCTTTGGACATTGAAGTTCAAATTTAGCCACGAGGAACAGGCATTTGCTTCATGTCATGTATTAGGTTAAGTATTCATTAACATGAACAATGCACATTGGTCAACATTTCTGCAACTGTGCCAGATTTAGCCAGACGGATAAATCATCTGTCGTCCCTGGGCAGTTTGTTATCTTCACAGTTTGTAGGCCTCACATCTTCATCCAAGGAAGTCAACTTCCAGACAGTCAAATCAAGTTATTGGCTAAAAGATGTCTAAACCTTTCCAGGGGCTAGTCATTATCCCAGCATTTCTGAGATGCCAGCCAATGGCCAGATGGAGGGTTAAATGAGGTGTAAAGTTACAAAGTCCTGGTTGTGTAACTAGGCCTCCCCCACCACAACTAGACCCACACATCTGCCATGAATTACTTCTCCAGATTCTTTCCATAATCTCTCTCGTTGCTCTGGACTGATGGCGTCCAGTCAGTTACAAGGGGCTAATTTGAACATTTCTGGAACGTGTCGTTAAGAAATGCAAAGCGCTGATGTTCTCTTGAATGAAACCATGTGTTGGTTGAGAGAAGAAACACCCATGTCAGCACGGGGATTTCAAGAGTGGACTGTACTCGCATCAACGGCAACACTGTCCCTAACCAACATAGTTGTCCAACAGCAAGGTTTTGTGAGATTGAAGAGAATGGCCTCTGTAAGGACTCTCCCTTGTGTTTGGATAAGCCATTAGGTCCACTCAAGGCAGATCTATATTGGCCTCATAAGCTTTGAGCAATAAGCCTACATTTGTCTCATGGGAACCCTCTCCGTCACTAAATACACTCATGTCTTTGATAATAGTCTCAAAGATAACGAAATGTTAAGTAAATGGTGTGGAGGAAAATTTCCGTGGATGGAGACCTCATGTGCAATGTACGGTCTAGACTCAAAGCGATTGTGGGTGTGTTATTACAATGTAGGCCTAGTGTGTACACTCTGGGACCCGCTGCATCCCATGACCCACTTTGTACCAATAAGACCTGTAATGGTTTTTATGGCCAAAGTTATTTTGAAAAGAATCCAAGGCTTTGTGCCTAGCCTGCCTCGTCCATCCTTTGAGTACTAGAACACACTGAGTACACACAGAGATTGTTGTTAGTCTAGTGAAAAAGAGACCTGCTACATTTTTTAAGGAATTCCAAGTAGAGCCAAGAAAACACAGGCTTGATCAAATTTTCTGAATCAAATCAAATGTTATTTGTCACATGCGCCGAATACAACAGGTGTAGTAGACCTTACCGTGAAACCTTACCGGTTCTAGATAGTGTACCATGGGATTGTACCATGGTACCATGGGATTTTTTTAGCCTAATAGTTGGAACAGCTTTAATTGAGTTAGCCTGCTCTGTTGCTTTTCACATATGTTATGGAATTGAGATAACATTTGTCCCATTTCCCCCCCAATTTCCAAGTCTTTGTGGCCCTAAACTCATTCAACCTGCAGGGAATTTTTACCCTGAATATCAGCAGATTCAGCACTCCTCTGATGTTTCCAGCTGCCAAACATGGGAATGATGTCCCTGGAGACACTCTGCAGTCTGAGCACCTAAACGACTGTGCCCTCCAGACAGAGCAGAGGTCTAGCTGTTTCTTTAGCCTCCCCTGAGATCCACGGCAGGCTCAGCAATACTGCAGCACACAGCCATTTTCCCTAGAGATATAATATGAGCGTGGTTGATGTCATAAACCTATAAAGTTCTGGATTATGCTGACAATGATCCATTTCTATGGCTCTTCCCCTCTAGGGTTTGTAAAACAACTGGCATTAAGCCGGTGGAGCCAAATGCTCCACCATCACTATGCCAACGCTCCACCATCACTATGCCAACGCTCCACCATCATTATACCAACGCTACTTTGTACCACATTGAAGAAGCTAGAGAATATCCATTACCCTTGTTTCTTGCAGTGACCAAACCTCTCTGCTGGCCATTACAGTTCAATGGCAAGGAATGCAGGAGTGGCCATTGGGCTGCTGTATATCCTCTGGGTGAATAAAGAATAAATCATTGTCTGCAGAGGCGGGAGGAGGCTAAGAGGACTCCTAATGACCCTGGGCCTGGGAGGAACAAAGTCAAACAGGACACTGAGAGGGCAAGACCTGCAGATTACCCGTTTTCTTTTCTGTCCGGGGCAGGCTGAGACTGACTGCAGCTATAGCCAAGTCATCCCTTTTCTGTTGTGTTTTTGTTTTTTGGTTCTGTAGTGACAGTTCGAGAACAGCGAGAGAGGAATGACGTTAGAACATTGAGGAATGCGTTTGATCTCACCCGTGGAATTCAGCCTCGGTCAGGCCTGGATTGAACGATACAAGGGATGGGAAATGTAATCTCTGTCTAAGTGACGTTCACAAGAGCCCTCTCAACGTTCCATGGTGTCCAAAGTGTTCAGTATTCTACATGTGCTTCTCCCTTTGAAACACCTTTCATGTTTCGTCTTGAATTGAATTTATTAGAACATCTTGGCTCAGGAATACAATGGCTTCAGATCAGGAGACCCAGGTCCACGTTCTCCCCTTTGTTTTGGCCTTGGTTTGGACCTGGCCTCTGGCCTCTGAAGCTGTAGATGAGATCACAATCAGTCCCTCAGTTTGTGTGACTAATGAAAAATTACTTCAAACCACTACCCGCCAAATTCCTGCGCGGTGCGGTTGGTCGCCCGTCTCGGGACAGCTGGTTCTGTTTCTCAGCCAGGACGGAGCCACATTGGCTGTCCACTCATCTGAAAAAAATACACAATGTGCCGTACTCACAGTGAGAATTCCTCTCTGTGTTGTCACCCAGCATGGATTGGCTTTTGGCAGAGCTAACATACAGTAAATGAGCCCTGTTGAAAGTCCTCAGGGCCTTGGTAAGCTCTTAATAATGGGCTACTTTTTTGTCATCAGACTTTCAACTGCTGGGTTTTTCCCTCAGGTCAGTCTCACGATAGGGGAAAAGATATTGAATGTCCCTAATACTTTACCAGAATGGCAGGTGTGTGTTACCTTGCATTATACTCCATGATCTAAGTATTCTAAATATTGAAGTAGGACAAGGCCTCAGGTTCTGGCTTAATTGTGATTCCCTTCCCTTACTTTCTGTCACTCCCCGTCACTCCCTCTGTCCTTGCTGTGACAGCTATAGTCCAGTAGTACACAACCTGTCTCCTGTAATTTATCTCACTCCTGAGGTAAATATTAAACACAGATTTCCTAAACGTGTACTGTACCAGGTGCCTTGGTCTGGGTCACGTAAACAACACACACTGAATAAATGTCCAGATGTCCGGGGCTGTCTAACTTCTCAAAATGATGAATCCGCCTATCTAGCCTAGCCTATCACATTTCCCTTCTAAGGACCCATTTCTCAGGAAAGATCCACGTTGGAAATGGAAACTAGATTTGCTGGGTCTGTCTATTTATTTTATTTCCCATCTGTAAGTTGATGTTGGTGGCTGAGGACTAACTCCTGGTTCTGCCCGTATCAGAAGCCCTGCCACTGCAGTGTAATGGCCCCATAGCAGAAGCCCTGCCACTGCTGTTTAATGGCCCCATAGCAGAAGCCCTGCCACTGCTGTTTAATGTTCCCATAGCAGAAGCCCTGCCACTGCTGTTTAATGGCCCCATAGCAGAAGCCCTGCCACTGCTGTTTAATGGCCCCATAGCAGAAGCCCTGCCACTGCTGTTTAATGGCCCCATAGCAGAAGCCCTGCCAATGCAGTGTAATGGCCCCATAGCAGAAGGCCTGCCACTGCTGTTTAATGGCCCCATAGCAGAAGCCCTGCCACTGCAGTGTAATGGCCCCATAGCAGAAGCCCTGCCACTGCTGTTTCATGGCTGTTTCAGGGGCCAGGGGCTTTGCCTCTTAGACCCCATTCACAAGCAGGCACTCCACAGTGTTTGTTTTTGTGAGTGTTATCTTGACTGCTTTAAGCACAGATGACGGCTAACAGGGACCAGACACAGAGGAACAGTCCAAAACCCCCTATTGACCGCCTGCCAGCTGTTTGCTGTCAAAGACAGCTTTGCAGCTTGTGAACGCCATCAATCATCAGCAATCATAATGCCTTGCCGGAATTAACTGTTTTATAATGAGATGGTAACAGAAAGGGGGAGAGGATTGGTGCATGCAGGCTATGTCAGAGAGAACATACACAGTGTACAAAACATTAGAAACATCTTCCTAATATTGAGTTGCACCCCCTTTTGCCATCAGAACAGCCTCAATTCGTTGGGGCATGGGCTCTACAAGGTGTCGATAGCGTTCCACAAGGATGCTGGTCCATATAGACTCCAATGCTTCCCACAGTTGTGTCAAGTTGGCTGGATATCCTTTGGGTGGTGGACCATTCTTGATACACACAGGAAAAGGTTGCAGTTCTTGACACACTCAAACCGGAGCACCTGGCACCTACGACCATACCCAGTTCAAAGACATGTAAATCTTTTGTCTTGCCCATTCACCCTCTGAATGGCACACATTCACAATCTATGTCTCAAGGCTTAAAAATCCTTCTTTAACCTGTCTTCTCCCCTTCATCTACACTGATTAAAGTGGATTTAACAGGTGACATCAATAAGGGATTATAGCTTTCACCTGGATTCACCTGGTCAGTCTATGTCATGGAAAGTGTCATATTTTGTACATTCAGTGTAAATACAGTATAATCTGACGAGACCCTTAAGCACTGCTGGAGTCCTGCCCGATTAACAGGCTAATAACTGCTCCTGAGGTGTTATACTAACAAACTGACCACTCTAATGCTTTAATGGGATAGCTTTTCCATACCTCTCCACACATTGTAGACTGCAAAATTGGCCAATTCCAGCAATTCCTTGCTCCCCTGCTTGCTGAATTACAGTCAAACTGTCAACAAAGTTTTAGGATGTTGGACCTGGTCCTTCTGACTGTACAGGCCAGGGCACCAAAACCCACATCTCATTTTATTGTGGAAAGGCTGTAAACACCCAGTGTTCCTCAGTCAGCCAAATGGATAGAGCAGTCCATACATGGTCAGTACAGGTGTTCTTCGTATATGGCCAGGTATTTGTCCATATTTGGTCAGTACATGTGTTGTCCATCCATATAGTAGATGTTAACGAGAGGCTTGCCTTCTGCCTTAGAGTCTAGAGTGAAGCCGAAATCACAGACGCCTGTTAACGGCGTGAAAATTTGCGTGCGAGAGTACCGAGCGTCAATTCACATACACAGTATAGCGTATGCCAATGAAAATCCATAATAAACAGTTATCTATGTTCCCTACGAAGCCCCTGAGAGTTATTGTTGTGAGTTCCTTAGATGTCCTACGGGAGCCACCGTACCTGTGCTAAACCCGAGTTGTTTATAAACAACCAAGTCTTTCTTGTTCTTCTACGTAAGCGGTCCTCAAGTTTTTCAGCCATAGCCTGCCTAAGCTATATGCCTATGAAATCAACACAGGTAGGCTGCGACCTTAGCTTACTGCCCAATACATTATAAACTACATCTTTAGTCTACTTAGCATAGAGGAATTGTAATTATCTTCCCTAATCCTTTTCTACAAATGCATTCTATCTGCATTCTATCTGCTTGTTTTACCAGAATTGCTCCGCGTAGACTCAAGAAAAATAGACTTGCCCTGCTAATTTGACGCGCTATGATGCTGTTAACACTCGCGGGCACGTCTGTTTTCTCTCACTCGTATGCATTCTATTTCCAGCATGAGCACACTTTTTGTTACAATTGAGCTTGAGGCTCGTGGCTGGCAGGGATGTGAATTGGAATGTGTGGAATGAGTCTGGTCACTGCATTAATCCAGCAGGGGGGGGATCTGAAGGGGAGGGGGTAATGGGGAAGCAGTCAGCCCACAGTCCACAGTGTGAGATAGGACCTATCCCCCCTGTCTTGTGGCCGGTTGGAACTTCCCCTGGAGGAGCCAGGCCAACCAACAATGATCTTCATTTTGCTCTGGTTTGGACTCTGGCATCTGCTGACTGACATACCACTTACTGCTCACCACACAACACTTGGATGATGCCTTTATTTGTTGCAGAGTACATCTGCTATAAGTTATCAGTGCTCAGAGTTCATTTTGAGACATTTCCTCTCTCTTTTTTCTTAAACTTATGACTAGACTATGCTCAATTAAAGCTACAGACCACCAGTTTGTCTTCATTATCCACCACAGCCCAGTGGATGTGTTGTACCTCTATTTATATCAAACTGGTTTCTGAGGTCTTCCTCCTTCAAAGCCACTTTGTTAACAGCAAAAGTGACCTCTGGAGCTGGGCTTTCTGAGGCGAGAGTTTCCACTCCATTGCCTCTCTTTAATGCCGGCATTAGCCTTCAATAGCGGAGGCTGGCCCAGGCCCAGCGGGCCACAGGCTCACAATGAGCTCACTGTCTGTGGGCTGAGATCAGCTCCCTCTGCCCCCCTCTGCTCTTCTCTCGCTCGTCCTATCCTCCCTTGTCTCCTCTCCGTCGCAAATGCCACACGCAGAGCCACTGTCCCCAAAATGTCCTCCAATTTTTCACTTTGTCACAGGTTTGAAAGATGGTGACGTGTTTTGTTTTTGTTGTCTATGGTCTGTGGAGGAGTTCAAGTGGAGCCATCCATCCAAGCCTGGTGGTGAACTTGTTAATTAGGCTGTAAATTATTAAGTCATTATTCTATTATTTTGAGCATTAATAACAAAACTTTGGTACTGCCTTTTTCCCTCCCATGAGACAGTCCATTACTAAAGAATTGGCCAAACACCGTACAACTGAATAGGTTTTTAATATTTTAACAACCAATCCTATCCTATTCTGTGGAGAAGCCTCTTGAAGCCATCCAAAATAATCAAGTCATGTGAAGCTGGAAAGAACACTACCAATCATGTGAATCCCATACAATGGTTCTCATGACTAGGCTATAAAACACTGTTACAGAAATAACAGCTCTGCTTGGTTCCCCATCTATGCCCAACATGGCTTCTACCCCTCAAATAGTCAACAGAGTTTTACGATCTTGGAGATGTTGTTGAGGTCGATACATTGGCATGATACATTGGCATTCGAGAACGTCCTCTTGAATCGATTATATCTTTCCCGCGTCTGCAGCTGGCCAGATAAAGGGAGAGATGTTTCCACAGCAGCCTTGCTGTCTGGGCTGTGTTTGCGTCTGAAAGAGATAGGGGTTTTGAATGTAAAGGGAGACACAAGAAGGATGAGACAATGGTGTGTGTGCGTGCTTCTCAGTACGGCCGTGCGTAGAGCAGCGGATGATGACATCATACCATGAAATGCCTGTAAATCCTTGTGCATCAGTGAGAATGTCAAGCCAGGCCCCCCGCACGTCATCAAAGCCAGGAAGAACCTGCTCAAATCAAGGAAGCTGCACTGTCCCTGATGAGCCATCCAGCTGTGCCTGAGTCTCCCCCCACCCTGGCATCCCTTCCTACAGAACAACCCATCTAGCTCTGACCTCTCTCCTCTCTCCAGTTCACTCTTTCAAACCAGCTCTCTTCCTCCATCAGAATACCTGGCCAGGACTGCCTCTCTCTGTGACATTACTGAGCCAAATTAGAATAGTTACGGCTACTGTAGCGAAGGACATTAGCATTTTGTAAGAGTTTGTGCGTGCAGCGTCTCATGGGTGAATGATTGCCCTCCTTCCACCACAAGTATTATTTTATTGATGTATATCATGTTAGCTGTGCTGGGCTGGAATCGCAAATGAGCTCATCCAGGACAGGACAGAAATTTAATCCGAACATTCCCTCCAGGAGGCCAGGTCCAGACAAAGCCTCACCTTCAGGGACATTGAGCAACTATTCAGGTATCATCCCTTCCTCTGATGGCTTTTAAAGGGTCTTAGTCTATTGCACAGGCATGTGTCGTTACCGTGTCCAGGGGTGTGAAAGACCTTAATATCCGAGAGACAGAGAGAGAGAGTTCCACTTCCAGTGACTCAGGAAGAGGTCATGGGAAATGTCAGTGGCCAGCCACCATCTGTAGAATCTGTAGCGGAGACGGTGAAAGGCTGTTGGCCTCAGCTCAGAAAGAAGAGGGGGAAAACCCAAATGAAACATGTCCCGCTTCTGAGTCTGGTTTAATATCAAACGGTTTCCAATGTAGTTTCTCAGATGTGGTCAAAAACATGATTATTTTTTACGTCAAATAATTAATATTTGCGACGCAAAACATTTAATATGACCGGCTGCCCACAACAAATGGCAACATCATGCTAACAGATTCCTGTTTTGCTACATTGGTTGTAGCACTACTACTGCTTTTATTACACATCAAGACTTTTCTCCACAACCCTTTTCATCTGCTAAGTGAGGATGAATGGAGAGGCGATTTACAGTACCTACTTGAATGCCCAGCAGCAACCCAAACTCAGTGTCAGACAAAGATGGAAACCAGTAGCACCTCTCTCTCTGTTCCTAAGAAATGGTGAAGGACCAGCTAGATTTGAACACGACACGTTACATTCGTCACTTGTTACATCACAGCAACAATTCCACATTTCACATGAATTCATCGGATTGCTTTGTAGTGCACCCATCTCGCCATCTCGTAGCTCGGGGTGAAATTCCGGAGATAATTAGGAAATCTAATCAAATCAATGTTTATTGGTCCCGTACAGTTGATGTTAAAGCAGGTGCAGCTAAATACTTTGGTTACTAGCTCAAATCAAATGTTATTGGTCACATACACATGTTTAGCAGATGTTAATGCGAGTGTAGCGAAATGCTTGTGCTTCTAGTTCCGACAGTGAAGTAATATCTAACAAGTAATCTAACAATTCCCCACCAACTACCTTATACACACAAATAAGTACATATAAATATATGGATGAGCGATGGCCGAGTGGCATAGGCAAGGTGCAATAGATGGTATAAGGTATAGTATAAGGTGCAGACATGTGAGATGAGTAATGTAAGATATGTAAACATTATTAAAGTGGCATTATTAAACTGACTAGTGATCTAATTATTAAAGTGGCCAATGATTTGAGTCTCTATGTAGGCAGCAGCCTCTCTGAGTTAGTGATGCCTGTTTAGCAGTCATATGGCCTTGAGATAGCTGTTTCAGTCTCTCGGTCCCAGCTTTGATGCACCTGTACTACCTTGCCTTCGGCAGTAGCTCGGGTGGTTGTTGTCCTTGATGATCTTTTTGTTCTTCCTGTGACATCGGGTGCTGTAGGTGTCCTGGAGGGCAGGTAGGTTGCCTCCGGCGATGCTTTGTGCAGACCGCACCACCCTCTGGAGAGCCCTGCGGTTGAGGGCGGTGCAGTTGCCGTACCAGGCGGTGATACAGATTGACAGGATGCTCTCGATTGTGCGTCTGTAAAAGTTTGTCAAGGTTTTAGGTGACAAGCCAAATTTCTTCAGCTTCCTGAGGTTGAAGAGGCGCTGTGGCGCCCTCTTCACCACACTGTCTGTGTGGGTGGACCATTTCAGTTTGTCTGTGCACGCCGAGGAACTTAAAACTTTCCACCTTCTCCACTACTGTCACTTCGATGTGGATAGGGGGGTGCTCCCTCTGCTGTTTCCTGAAGTCCACAATCATCTCCTTTGTTTTGTTGACGTTGGAGTAGCTCCTAACAATGCAATAAGCAAATATACAAATAATCAACAAAACATTGCACTATGTATAGGAATAATCCTCAAATCAAACATTTGGAAATGAAATCATTTGGGTCATTGTCGTCCATGAAAAGCTGATAAGGTTTAGCCTAGAGACAAGTGTTACTCCTTTGGTGAATACAGGAAAATACACAGCCCCTATAAAGGAAAAGATGCACCCCTGTCTTGAATGATTGACTACGGTACCTCACAGGAGTCAATCTAATAATGCATCACAATCCTTTCCGTCCACCTTTCCACTGCGCATCATGACTCTCCCAGATTGAATGGAAACTCTTTAAACCTATTAAGGTGTGTATTCCCAGAAACGATTGGGTTATTGATGTCTTCAGGGGTAAAGCTCATCTAACATAGAAGTGCTCCTCCTCGGTAGAGATACAGATTGGACTGAAGGCTGTCTTCAGGGCTACGATGGAGTTCTGCTCCTGATGAGTCATTGCCGGTGTGAGCAGCTCTCTCTCTCTTATGCTATATTGGTCATGGTCTATTATAGTCCAGTCTGAGAACTCGGCACATGGCACTTAGGCTATGAAACTTCACATGGGAAATCTGGTCAATTATGTTCCCACCGTTCCCTCTATAAACTAGCTCACTGCTAGTAGATGCGATGGGTACAGTCCCAAACTGTGCTTCTGGGCCTTTACTTTGGGTCAGCCCCATGCTCTGCCTCTTACTGTGGGTCAGCCCCATGCCTTGGGACTCTGCCCCCGTTCACCTCAGCCAATTACATGAGAAGGAGCTCAGTGATTGGCTTGTTGTCTGCAAACTGTCCCAAACTTGCTGTCACTTCAAATGGGTCCCTCCTTCTTCTTCCTGATTCTCTAGCCATTAAACCAGAGCATCTCTCTCTCTCTTTCTCCTGCCTCTTACTGTAAGTCAGTCCCATGCTCTGCCTCTTACTGTGAGTTGCTCCTTTTAAAATAGCTATAGAGGCCTCTGGCTCTGTTCTAGTTCAATTCAATTGATTCCTCTTTCAACCTCGCTGTCACTTGAGATGGCTCCCGCCTGCTTCTTCCTGATTCTCTAGCTGTTAACCAGAGCATATCTATCTCTGTCTTTCTCTCTCTTTCTCCTGCCTCTAACTGTGAGTCAGCCCCATTCACTGCCTCTTACTGTGAGTCAGCCCCATTCACTGCCTCTTACTGTGGGTCAGCCCCATTCACTGCCTCTTACTGTGAGTCAGCCCCATTCACTGCCTCTTACTGTGGGTCAGCCCCATGCTCTGCCTCTGTGGGTCAGCCCCATGCTCTGCCTCTTACTGTGGGTCAGCTTCATGCTCTGCCTCTTACTGTGGGTCAGCCCCATGCTCTGCCTCTTACTGTGGGTCAGCCCCATGCTCTGCCTCTGTGGGTCAACCCCATTCTCTGCCTCTTACTGCGAGTCAGCCCCATTCACTACCTCTTACTGTGTCAGCCCCATTCACTGCCTCTTACTGTGGGTCAGGCCCATTCACTGTCTCTTACTGTGGGTCAGCCCCATGCTCTGCGTCTTACTGTGGGTCAGCCCCATGCTCTGCCTCTTACTGTGGGTCAGCCCCATGCTCTGCCTCTTACTGTGAGTCAGCCTCATGCTCTGCCTCTTACTGTGGGTCAGCCCCATGCTCTGCCTCTTACTGTGGGTCAGCCCCATGCTCTGCCTCTTACTGTGGGTCAGCCCCATCTTACTGTGGGTCAGCCCCATGCTCTGCCTCTTACTGTGGGTCAGCCCCATGCTCTGCCTCTTACTGTGAGTCAGCCCCATGCTCTGCCTCTTACTGTGGGTCAGCCCCATGCTCTGCCTCTTACTGTGGGTCAGCCCCATGCTCTGCCTCTTACTGCGAGTCAGCCCCATTCACTACCTCTTACTGTGAGTCAGCCCCATTCACTGCCTCTTACTGTGGGTCAGCCCCATTCACTGTCTCTTACTGTGGGTCAGCCCCATGCTCTGCCTCTTACTGCGAGTCAGCCCCATTCACTACCTCTTACTGTGTCAGCCCCATTCTCTGCCTCTTACTGTGGGTCAGCCCCATGCTCTGCCTCTTACTATGGGTCAGCCCCATGCTCTGCCTCTTACTGTGGGTCAGCCCCATCTTACTGTGGGTCAGCCCCATGCTCTGCCTCTTACTGTGGGTCAGCCCCATGCTCTGCCTCTTACTGTGGGTCAGCCCCATCTTACTGTGGGTCAGCCCCATGCTCTGCCTCTTACTGTGGGTCAACCCCATGCTCTGCCTCTTACTGTGAGTCAGCCCCATGCTCTGCCTCTGTGGGTCAGCCCCATGCTCTGCCTCTTACTGTGGATCAGCCCCTTGCTCTGCCTTGGTGACAAGAGCCCAGCCCTAGTCAGACTCACAGCCAGAACTGACCACAAAGGTCTATCTGGCGTCAGTGGCGAGCCACCGGAGCCCAGAGGAAGGGACTCACTGCAGAAGGGAAGGGAGCTGATGGCCTTTGTCTTATCTGTGGTACTCCAGTTCTGCCAGGCATGTGACACAGCTGAGAGGCCTGAGGAGGCGCTGATGCTGGCAGCCGAACCACAGTTAGTTCCCATGACCTCACACCTCACCACCTCCCTTACGCTCCTCTACTGCCACTCTCTGGTGCTAGCCTGGCCGGCAGCCACGACCTTGGGTTCATTTGGAGCCCACTGCTTCCGGGGACTGATCGGATGCCTCTCATTGTATCAGTTTGGTCTGGCGGCAGACAGTTTGGTCTGGCTGCAGACAGTTTGGTCTGGCGGCAGACAGTTTGTTCTGGCGGCAGACAGTTTGGTCTGGCGGCAGACAGTTTGGTCTGGCGGCAGACAGTTTGGTCTGGCGGCAGACTAAACTGTCTGGCGGCAGACAGTTTGGTCTGGAGGCAGACAGTTTGGTCTGGAGGCAGACAGTTTAGTCTGGTGGCAGACAGTTTGGTCTGGAGGCAGACAGTTTGGTCTGGAGGCAGACAGCTTGGTCTGGTGGCAGACAGTGGTGTTCTGTAGAGAGTGCTTTATGTGGTGTTATACGAGTGTGAGGAATGAAGTCTTAGAAACATGTTCTGGTGGTAATGACTACAAGCAATCATTCTTTACATACTAAATGTATTATAACTTTACAAATCTGTAAAATGATCATAATGATTTTTCTTTTTTGAGTGGCAGTCCACAGGTAAATATGATATGAACTGAATATTAAATTATATCAATTTGTATATTGTACCTGTACCCCCCAATGAAAAAATTACAAAATAAAAAAAAATGTGATTACATATATTTATGGAGAAGAATGACGTGTGTGTGTGTTTTATATTTATATTTCCATCACAGCCTATTAACTGGAGTACAAGGCAACCGTGACAGATGTTAAGTCATGTACAGTAGCATCAACCACCAGTGTGTGTTTTTATTTATTTTATTTTTATTTCACCTTTATTTAACCAGGTAGGCAAGTTGAGAACAAGTTCTCATTTACGATTGCGACCTGGCCAAGATAAAGCAAAGCAGTTCGACAGATACAACGACACAGAGTTACACATGGAGTAAAACAAACATACAGTCAATAATACAGTATAAACAAGTCTATATACAATGTGAGCAAATGAGGTGAGAAGGGAGGTAAAGGCAAAAAAGCCCATGGTGGCATAGTAAATACAATATAGCAAGTAAAACACTGGAATGGTAGTTTTGCAATGGAAGAATGTGCAAAGTAGAAATAAAAATAATGGGGCGCAAAGGAGCAAAATAAATAAATCAATTAAATAGTTTAGTGTTGAGGTGTTTTGATTCTCCAGTAATTTACTGTAATCTGAAGAAGTTATGCAACCCGATGTCAAATCTGGTTACAATTAATCAAATCCAATCGAGTTAAGAAAATTAAATCACTGGATCACTGTTTGATCGAAACGCAACTTGTCTGTTAACCCATTGGTGCCCCCGTTCACCTCAGTCAATTAGATGAGAAGGAGCTCAGTGATTGGCTTGTTGTCTGCAAACTGTCCCAACCTCGCTGTCACTTCAAATGGGTCCCTCCTTCTTATTCCTAATTCTCTAGCTGTTAAACCAGAGTATCTCTCTCTCTCTCTCTTTCTCTTCTCTCTCTCCTCTCTTTCCTGCTGACTGTAAATCACATTGATGCTTTGCCTTCTTCCGAGAGAGCTGTGTTTCTGTCATCAGCCCACCAGTTCAGTGATACAGGGCTCTAAAATAACAAGACTGTAAATACAGAGAAAGATGGCCTTTGGTTGCAGTATTACGCCTACCGTGGTCTGACTGAGTCTGATGACTTCATGTAAACTGTTTTCACATGCACATGATGGACATAGCCGACATACAGTCTTAGAAAAAAAGGTGTTATTTAGACCTTAAAAGGAAACCCTGTTGGTTCCACGTAGAACCCTTTTGGGTTCCATGCATAACCCTTTCCACAGAAGGTTCTACATGGAATTTAAAAAATAGTTCTACCTGGAACCAAAAAGGGTTATCCTATGGGAACAGCAGAAGAACCCTTTTGGAACTCTTTTTTTTCTAAGAGTGTAGCTTTCAGCGACAAGGTACACTATCGGCCCTTATCTCTGTAATGCAGAGGTTTGGCACTACAAAGCTTTCATTTGAAAGACTCCTCGATTCCTCCTCCATTTTGTGTGCCTGTGAAATGTCTGGATCCTGAGGCTTTTGAAATGTTTAGTGAAATTACATTTCACTCCTGGTGCAGACAATGACCTTCAACCTGTTTGAAGGGAGTATCTCATTTAATGGCAAACTCACCAAGCTCAGTAAAGTTGGCTATGTTCTGTAAAAATGACTTTGGTGTACATCAGTCAGCCAGTGATACATTTGGTACAAGACCTAATTTCAGTTTGAAAGAAGGATTTTGGGGAATGGGCTATTGCCGATGAGTATGCTAAATGCTGACACTGTGAATAATTTCTCTCCCCATTTCTCTCTCTCTCCCCATTTATCTCTCTCCCCCATTTCTCTCTCTCTCCCACTACCCCCCCCCTCTCTCTCCCTCTCTCTCTCTCCCACTACCCACCCCCTCCCTCTTTCTCTCTCTCCCTCCCAGACCGAGAGGACCAATCAATTCTCTGCACGTGAGTAACCTCTGAGCCATGTCTGCCCAGCCCTTTTCTTCTCTCTTTCCGTGTTCTGTGTTGCATGGGTTGCTGGATTTACAGGAAAGTGTCTTCTCAGTTTGATTCCTTGCACTAAGCCTGCATAGTATCATACCACACGTCACTGGTTTGGACCAGGTGGTTTAGAAAGGCCATGCAGCACCAGCTTAATTGCATAACATTCACAATTCAATTATCTTAGTTATGCGCGTCTCTTCCTCACTTAGTAGTCCCGAAAATGAAATGGGGAAATGACCTGCTGCATTGCATTCCTGCAGAAGCTCTATTCAACTATGAATGAAGTGTAGCTTATTGAAGCCGACATGAATGTACTTAGCACTGATTATAGGTCGAAAGAGGAATCAATTGAATTGAACTAGAACAGAGCCAGAGGCCCCAATAGCTATTTTAAAATGAGCAACTCAGTAACACAGAACAGTGAGACAGACACTTACGGGACGAGAGACTTAGGCTTGGGGCAGGGAAGCTGGGAAATGTTTGGTATTTCTGGTACACACACACACACAACCCCTACTAGTTGGCTGTATTCCAGTCTAGCGCCCAATATCTACAGATGACATTAATGCTGCCAAGAAACATGTCAGCGTGGCATCTCATCGTAAGCCTCTGTGACAGGCCTACACCGATGATGTGTGAAAGAGTATACAGGGTAAAGTTTCTCCAAGTGTGTGTGTGTGTGTGTGTCCTCTCCCTGTGCTGGTCTGAACCCGATCATCCACCACCCAATATTTCCCTGGAACCCCCAGGGCTACAAGCCACCAGTCAATAAATATTTTCCTAGCCTCTCACCATACATGACTAAGTCTGGGGGAGCATGGAAGAATTTGGATGGATGTCGGAAGTGTTGCTTGAACACTATCATAAAATCTCACATCTGCGATGATGCATTTATATGCCAACTGTGACACACACACACACACACACACACACACACACACACACACTGTAGGAGACGGTGGTCATAGCAATGTAAACGCTGCACAGAGATGCCATGTGATTATAAGTCAGTCCCTGAGAATATGAGCCGTCTCCTCTGCAGCAAGGCAAACCAACCTAAGGAATCTAACACTTCCAGTTTAATGCCAACATCATGGACATTTTACGCAATTACTCACTCACGGGCTGTGTCCAAAATAGCACCCTAATGCCTAAATAGTGCACTACTTTTGGCCAGAGCCCGTCATTTCAGACGCAGCCAGAAATACCCTCTGCTCCCGGTGGATATTGAGCTTAGCACTAAACACACAACTCATCAGCCATACAGCATATTCATAGTACTAGACTAGACTACCATAGGACTTCACCACATGACCAGGTAAGGGGAACCTGAAAGGAGAAAACAACACATGACTTTGTTATAGTAATTGGTTTTACACTCAGTGAGTATTCAGGGGCCTTGTCATTTATTTGAAGACCATCATGTCGTTAGTTTTATTTTGCAGATGATTTTGCTCAACTAGATATAACCTAGCGTTGAGCTTGAGATCGGGGAGAAAGTTCAATGTTAACCACCAGTGATTACGTAGAATGAGTACCTATTGTAAAACCACTGGTATGCATTGTGTGTTGACGTTACTGTACAGTAAGTGGTACTTGGGGATAGGATTCTGTCTGCAAAAACATACTTCCTTGCTCTAAAGCTGTCATCGCTGTGGGTCCGTGAGAACCACCCACAACCACAGCCGCTGAACTAAACTAGCGCAAAGAAAATAAACAGCACATATAGATACACAAAAGCCCAGCTACACACCGCCTCATCCGATAAACCTCTCAAATGTGGTTTATTGTCACTTCATTTGTTGTTTAGCGGAGTTGCAGGGAGCAGAGCCTGGCTAGCTCTCTCACCCCCAGCTCAATACTGTTTATGGAGTTTCCCAAGTGCCATAATCTCCTCACAAAAACATCTGCCAGTCAGAAAGACATTTCTGACACACACACAGACACACACACACACACACACACACAGACACACACACAGACACACACACACACACACACACACACACACACACACACACACACACACACACACACACACACACACACACACACACACACACACACGTCATTCTTCTCCATCAACTAACCCAGGGATCTGATCTGTCTTGTATGTTTTCTATCTTCTCAGAGGTGAATCTGGTGCTGGCAAGACAGAAAACACTAAAAAGGTCATCCAGTACCTTGCACATGTGGCTTCCTCCCATAAAGGAAAAAAAGACCACAGCATTCCTGTAAGTGTAAGTTTTTGTCTTTTCTTTCTCTATATTCCCCCTGCCATGTGTATCTCCCTACCACACCTCTAGCTCTCCCCCTAAACCATGTTCTGAAGGCCACAGTTACAGTATGTCTTTCTATTGAGGGGTAACTGATGAAAGAGGAGTTAACAACTTGTACAGCCCACATTGTCCCCCTAATACCAGGCCAGTCTGATCCACATTGTCCCCCTAATACCAGGCCAGTCTGATCCACAATGTCCCCTAATACCAGGCCAGTCTGATCCACATTGTCTCCCTAATACCAGGCCAGTCTGATCCACAATGTCCCCTAATACCAGGCCAGTCAGATCCACATTGTCCCCCTAATATCAGGCCAGTCTGATCCACATTGTCCCCCTAATACCAGGACAAGTTTGATCCACAATCTCCCCCTAATACCAGGACAGGTTGATCCACAATGTCCCTCTAATACCAGGACAGGTTGATCCACAATGTCCCCCTAATACCAGGCCAGTTTGATCCAGAATATCCCCCTAATACCAGGACAGGTTGATCCACAATGTCCCCCTAATACCAGGCCAGTTTGATCCAGAATATCCCCCTAATACCAGGCCAGTTTGATCCACAATGCCTCCATAATACCAGGCCAGTCTGATCCACAATGTCCGCCTAATACCAGGCCAGTCTGATCCACAATGTCCCCCTAATACCAGGCCAGTCTGATCCACAATGTCCCCCTAATACCAGGCCAGTCAGATCCATAATGTCCCCCTAATACCAGGCCAGTTTGATCCACAATGTCCCCCTAATACCAGGCCAGTCAGATCCACAATGTCCCCCTAATACCAGGCCAGTCAGTTCCACAATGTCCCCCTAATACCAGGCCATTCAGATCCATAATGTCCCCCTAATACCAGGCCAGTTTGATCCATAATGTCCCCCTAATACCAGGCCAGTCTGATCCACTGGTATTTACAGTACAGTGGATTAACTCCAATCCTAGTTAATCCATATCAGATAGATCCGTATGATAATGGGGGCATAATGATTAGAGGACAACAGTGTCTTGACATTGGACATGGGCTGTGTGATGAGGTCACCAAAGGGTCAGAGCCTTCTGTAGTTATATGATGCTGGTACATTACCACGGCAGTCAAAAATAGGCTCATTAAGCAATAAGGCACGAGTTGGTGGGGTATATGACCAATATATCACAGCTAAGGGCTGTTCTTCGGCACGACGCAACGCGGAGCTATTATAAACTGGTTACCAACGTAATTAGAACAGTAAAAGTTTTGTCATACCCTTTCGCCAATCATCATTCAGGCCTCAAACCACCCAGTTTATAAAAATGAACCCATTGATAAAATGTGCCAATATATAGGTGTTTTTTTTTGCATAACATGCCTGTAAATGTGTTAAGAATCCATATAGACGCGCTCCAGTCCCATGATGTGTGTTGCCAAAGTGAACACATCCTACAGTAGCACCTATAGTGGGCTCTATAGATTGTGCAGGCGTGCACAACCCTCTAACATATTTGCGTTTGTTTATTTGCAACAAACAGCCAGAGTCGCCTAAACCAGTAAAACTACAGGCAAGTCTTTACACTTTCTTCTCAATACCTTATTCATGTGCATGTTGCATCACCAACTTTCTACTCTCAAACGGACCTACTGTTATGTAAACCTAGTGGTCATTTAATATATTTCTTTGTGGCTTCAGCCTGTTTTGTGAAATGGTTGGTTATTTTCTTGCACACTGTGAAGCATGTATGTGTAATGTTGACATCTGCGTAAAAATTAGACAAACAAAGTTTGGGTATTGACCCAGATTCTCTTTCTATCAGGCGGAAAATAATCATGTCGTAAGTTAACTTTAAATCTGGCATGAATATTGATGTGTATCCAGCTTTTCCATGTATACCTGAGGGTCAATGCACTGTACTGTACCGTAAAATGTGCTTGCAAATTTTGTTATTCCACACTAGATGAAACACAATCATATGCATGCCTTTGTTGTGTTTGGTCGCCACCAGTCAACGTTTGGCAGACATGCCGCACTATGTGAGCTATTTTTGTACAATGCAGAGTAGAAGTTGAGCAGTAAGACGTTGAAATAGAGATGAATAGAGATGAGTCTGAAGATAGAACTGAGAAACACACACACACACACACCTTCTATCCTCGTGGGGACCTAAAATGTATTTCCATTCAAAATCCTATTTTCCCTAACCCCTAAACCTAACCTTAACGCCTAACCCTAAACCTAACCCCTAACTCTAATTGTAACCCTAAACCTAACCCCTAAGCTTAAAGTAGCCTTTGTCCTCATAGAGACGTGGGAAATGTCTCCACAAGGGAGAATTTTCCTCGTTTTACTATCCTTGTGAGGGACATTTGGACATTTCAGTTCCCCACGAGGATTAGAAGAACAAGACCAAACACACACACACGGGGTCAGTTAATGGACATTACTGAAAAACAGACTGTCTGGCTGTGGTTGTCATTACAGTAGTTAGTTCAGTAGCTTAATATTACTCTCAAGGTATTCTCTTTTCAACCAGCTGCTGTAGGTCAGTTGATACTGTTAAGATAATGGAAACGGCACATGAGGGCAGATGAGCAGTGTTCTGAATAAAGATGTGATGCTCACTATGGCACACTGCCCTAATACAAGGCTAATGTGAGAAACATAAGGAATTGCACCCGTCAGTGAGATAGCTTCTTGGAAAGGACCTTTCAGAATAACATGTCCATTCCCCTGCTTCCTGTTTTAATGTACTACTGTAGATTTCACTTAAACCGTTTGCCTTTATGTATTATTTAGTCTAGTCCAAATTGTCTTTGAGTACTACCTGTAATTGTCTTCCTTGGTGTGTATGTACTGTATGTATATCCTGTATGTGTGTTTAGTATCCATGATCATTAACACTTCCGGTTTATTTCCATGGTAACATTTGACAATCTACCCATTGACTACAGAGTGGAGCCCTGTTCTATGTGAGTAGCATGTTGTCCGTTCCTCACCTCTCTCTCTCTCACCCAACGTACTCCACTCACTAGACAAGCTCAAAACACAATGGGCAGAATATCCTGTAAAGGGGCTGATATTGTCGCTGTGTACTATTCTGTATATCTGTCCCTTTTATGGGTGTCAATGGGGTCCCAATAGCAGTTTCTGTTTCTATCACCTTTGGGACACTAAACTAGTTTTGTTTTAATCCACTCCATGCTCTGTGTGGTGTCCCTGTTCTTACCTATAGTTGGCACTGCTTCTTTCAAATATCTCAGATTCGGGAAAATAAACATGACTTCCTGGTTTAATACATACTAATAAACACGTTTCCCACTTCCTAACTGCCATATCCCATTTGAAACAATCATACACCACAAGTCATAAACAGTGCATTTGTAATATGTTCCACTGTTATACTGGCCGACATTTAGCAAGATTCCTGTCAGGACCTCGTCGCAAACTTCTCTCCCGTGTCCAATTTGGCTCCGGTGAGCCTGCTGGAGAACTTTTCACTCGCGAGGTGCTGGTGCTGCCAAATAGCCATAGCATGCTTTACTAAATAGTCAGTTGGCTTCCAGCTAGCTGGAGCTGGAGTAGGACTCTGGAGGAGAGCAGCTAGGGAGGGAGAGCCAAGAGGATCACTGCCCAGAGCTCAGCTGAACGGACTCCCCCAGGGAGAGAGGACCATGACATGGTCCAAGACCTACAACACCCTCCCCTCTGCTTAGTCTACTCAGACCCAGCCACAGAATGCCCAGCAGGGACGATAATGGGGATTTTAGTCTTCGTACCGTATTAAATTCACCACGGGGTGTTGACTGTGGATTTTGCCGTTTGTGTCTCAGTGGCAGTGCTACTTAGATCACTAATGAATCCCCTTAGAACTGCTTCTTCTTGTCTTTGCAAGTCTTTCATCTGCTCCCTGCTTTGCCATGGGGGAGGAGTTTACACAGATAAAAAGTTATTCTGACCTCCCCTTGAGGAGTGTGGGTTTGTTCCTGTTTGTTCCCCAAACCACAAACAAAGTCCAGTTGCCTGCGTCATTCGCACTCACCCAACAGTCACTGAAGTGGTATTCCGCTTGTGGACTTGGAGCAACTCTTGAAACGACTTGTAATGTCTGTCCAGCAGTGACTCTGTTTGTGGACTTGGATAGATTTGTAATGTCTGTCCAGCAGTGATTCTGTTTGTAGACTTGGATAGATTTGTAATGTCTGTCAAGCAGTGACTCTGTTTGTGGACTTGGATAGATTTGTAATGTCTGTCCAGCAGTGATTCTGGTTGTGGACTTGGATAGATTTGTAATGTCTGTCCAGCAGTGATTCTGTTTGTAGACTTGGATAGATTTGTAATGTCTGTCAAGCAGTGACTCTGCTTGTGGACTTGGATAGATTTGTAATGTCTGTCCAGCAGTGATTCTGGTTGTGGACTTGGATAGATTTGTAATGTCTGTCCAGCAGTGATTATGTTTGTAGACTTGGATAGATTTGTAATGTCTGTCAAGCAGTGACTCTGCTTGTGGACTTGGATAGATTTGAATGTCTGTCCAGCAGTGATTCTGTTTGTGGACTTGGAGAGATTTGTAATGTCTGTCCAGCAGTGATTCTAGTCTGTGGAGCAGATGTGACCCCACAACCCTACCTGGCCTCTTCCTTGAAGATTTAATGGGACAGTTTTTACTGTTCCTCTGGCTTTCCAGTCTCCACAATCTGGGCCAAAGCACTGCCAAAGGCCCTGACACTGATAACAAGTGAGGTTGAACACGCTACAAAGGATGTTTCCCAAGTTACAGAGGGAAGATTGAGAATAGAGAGGAGTTATTTCACAAAAGATTACATTCATTTCGTAGTCGTGTCAATGTTAACGGGATATTAAGTGGTAAACGATAGCATTGTCCAAAGTCACACTAACAACAACAGCTCTGTTATCAACAACTAAATATCCCTGTGTTCTTCCAGGCCCCCACCAGTTGTTGTCACTGTAGTGATTAGCCTCTTTACGTGGCTATGATGGTTCCCAGACACTGTTCATCAGAATAAGTGTAACGCATTCCATCAACAGTCATTTTATGGTCTTCTTGCTCACATAAACCTGATTATGTGGTACAATACATGTCCCGGAGGTCTTCCAGGCCTGTCAGTTGTTGGCACGGCTAGTGATTAGCCTCCTTACATGACAATGATGGTTTCTGGAATCTGTCAGAACAAGAGTAACACACTCCGGAACGCTGGAATGTGGGTCAGCTTGTAATGCTCCTAAAGTGGACCCCTGCTGGTGTTTTGTATTCACCCCTTTGTTCCTACCCTCTCCCCAGTCTGGTCCCAGTCTGTAGACTGAGTTTGGCAGAGATTTGCAGCTTGTGGACATTAAACAGTCTCCATTATGTCCTCTGTTCTAGTTTGTTCTAAAGCGTTTGGTGTTGTCAAGTTGTGCCATATAGCACTGCGTTATAGAGACAGCGTGTGACAATGACTATAGGAAATGGTAAGACTGCACTAACAGATCTGAAACCGTGCTATAATTTACAGTCTGTGCAATCTGCCACTGGCAGCAACGGGCTTATTCAATTCATTCCTGCCTCATTTTCAGCAGCACGAAAACTCAATGAAAACAGCAGCCGGGCTCTCTGGCCCAGCTCTGGCAGCCAAAGATCACATTACGCGTCTCACGTCTGAACGCAAGGCTGATTTCCTAACCCCTAACTCATCCCACAGACATCCCTGGAAAAACGCCACAGTCTTAAGCAATCAAAATGTGTCTGGTGGGCTTGACGTAATGGGAAAATTCCATTCCCACCTAGCTGCAGAAAAAAAAGCTCAAAGTACAGGCCATGTTCTTTTTTTGGTGGGCCATTTTGGATTCCTCGGGCCTGACCAAGCCTAGAATGAGGTTCTGGATGGGATCGTAATGGGCCACCTGTCTAAACATCTGCACAGGGTCATGTCCATTAGGGTATACTGTAGCAACGGAAGATGAAAACCAGTGTTTCTTATTGGACAAGTTTGGATACCACCTTTACATTTTGGATCGTTTCGTTCCATTTCATACTTATTGAACGTTCTTTTCTGCCCTGGCAGTCAGCCAGATAGGGTCTACGATAGGTGTGAGAAGTGAACAGAGCACAGTTCCCTCCCTCCCTTAACGGGATCTCTAATGATGACTAATTCTTCCTTATAGGATTGAGTGTCTCTGGCCAATAGGATATAGTGTCTCTGGCTTGTGTCAGTGTGTTAAACAGGTCTGTTTCCCCAGTATCTGTCACTGTGCTAAACGAGTGAGTCCTTTTCCTCAGGATCTCTATCTCAATCACTAACTGGAGAGATATGGCCTTCCTCTCTGAGTCGCCTCATTAGCCTCAACTCATCCAGCACCCACCCATCCACCTGGCTCACAGCAGCTATCTGTCCACACATCCTAAACTACCACGCTGGAACACAGCTGTGTACTATGGAATATATGAGACATCTGTGGCTAGATTTATTGGTTTGTCTGTTGCACAAATATACTGGTACTTTTTTATGATCGTACTGTGTAAACGGATTGATTTGATTAGGTTGTTTTGCAGGCTTGGTGGTTAGACAATGGCTTCAATCATCAAGATGGCGCCGACAGATATGGCAGCTCTGCTTCTAGCTCCTAAGCAACTTTGCAGTATTTTGTTTATTTTTTGTGTGATTTGACAAGCATTTCGCTACACCCACAATAACGTCTGCTAAATATGTGTATGCGACCAATAACATTTGATTTGATTTGATGCCTTTGATGTTGGTCTCACAATAGAAAGAGGAAATGCAAACCCAGAGTCCAGATGGGTTTGAACATTCTCTTGTGGATGTGCTGCACTTCAACTGAACCATATGCAGTGTGGAGAGAGTCGTTGCAGTTCTGTTGTGTTGTGTTCCACCACTGAGGTTCCACCACTGAGGTTCTAATCCGTTCCATTCCAAACCCAGAGGTTCTACACTGAGTGACCAGAGAACAGGAAGCACGTGTCGTTAACGCACAGAACAGGCCCAATTTATTCAAAGAAATGAGATTCTCTCCTCTCTCTCCCTATCCTACCATCTCTTTAGTTTTAGTTGGACGTACTGTTGTAGGATATTGAGCAGAGACTGTAAAGTGGTTTCCTGAACATGCTCCATTGATCACATCTGTCTTTTACAGCGTTGCAATACCTGTCGTTTCACTCTCTTTTCTACTAGTTTTTATGGTCATGAACATTACTGGGGAAACAGTGTCCGTCCGCCTACATATGTTTCATGATCAATAGTCTGTGTGATACTATGTGATTGTTAGATTGACATTGACGAACATTAGAAGGGTGATCAGTCATTGTATGTATTGGAAAAATGTTTCTCCTGGGCCAAAAAGTTTTTGTGCTTGTTATTTGTAAAAGGTTTAGTTGGGGGAAGGGGGCATATGTGCTTGTTATTTGTAAAAGGTTTAGTTGGGGGAAGGGGGCATATGTTCTAGTTATTTGTAAAAGGTTTAGTTGGGGGAAGGGAGCATATGTGCTTGTTATTTGTCAAAGGTTTAGTTGGGGGAAGGGGGCATATGTACTTGTTATTTGTAAAAGGTTTAGTTGGGGGAAGGGGGCATATGTTCTTGTTATTTGTAAAAGGTTTAGTTGGGGGAAGGGGGCATATGTGCTTGTTATTTGTCAAAGGTTTAGTTGGGGGAAGGGAGCATATGTGCTTGTTATTTGTAAAAGGTTTAGTTGGGGGAAGGGGGCATATGTTCTAGTTATTTGTAAAATGTTTAGTTGGGGGAAGGGGGCATATGTGCTTGTTATTTGTCAAAGGTTTAGTTGGGGGAAGGGAGCATATGTGCTTGTTATTTGTAAAAGGTTTAGTTGGGGGAAGGGGGCATATGTTCTAGTTATTTGTAAAAGGTTTAGTTGGGGGAAGGGGGCATATGTGCTTGTTAATTGTGAAAGGTTTAGTTGGGGGAAGGGGGCATATGTGCTTGGACCCAGTGCTTTGCTGTAACATCTCTCCTCTTTTTCAGGGTGAATTGGAACGTCAACTCTTACAGGCCAACCCCATCCTCGAGTCCTTCGGCAACGCCAAGACAGTGAAGAATGACAACTCGTCACGATTCGTAAGTAAAGAATGTATACATATTTCCCCAAAATAATGCCTTTTGCGAGACAGTATCGAGCGTCATTTGAAGTCTTCCCTATGTTTATAATGTATGTTCCTCAAGCCACTCATGCCATCTCACTCACTATCTCTTGCTCTAACAACTGGCACTTGAGACAGATTTAGCTGGCATGTGTGTTTGTTGTATTTTTTATTTTTATTTTTTTATTTCACCTTTATTTAACCAGGTAGGCTAGTTGAGAACAAGTTCTCATTTACAATTGCGACCTGGCCAAGATAAAGCAAAGCAGTTCGACACATACAACAACACAGAGTTACACATGGAGTAAAACAAACATACAGTCAATAATACAGTATAAAAAAGTCTATATACGATGTGAGCAAATGAGGTGAGATAAGGGAGGTAAAGGCAAAAAAAGGCCATGGTGGCAAAGTAAATACAGTATAGCAAGTAAAACACTGGAATGGTAGATTTGCAGTGGAAGAATGTGCAAAGTAGAAATAAAAATAATGGGGTGCAGAGGAGCAAAACAAATAAATAAATAAAATAAATACAGTAGGGAAAGAGGTAGTTGTTTGGGCTAAATTATAGGTGGGCTATGTATAGGTGCAGTAATCTGTGAGCTGCTCTGACAGTTGGTGCTTAAAGCTAGTGAGGGAGATAAGTGTTTCCAGTTTCAGAGATTTTTGTAGTTCGTTCCAGTCATTGGCAGCAGAGAACTGGAAGGAGAGGCGGCCAAAGAAATAATTGGTTTTGGGGGTGACTAGAGAGATATACCTGCTGGAGCGTGTGCTACAGGTGGGAGATGCTATGGTGACCAGCGAGCTGAGATAAGGGGGGACTTTACCTAGCAGGGTCTTGTAGATGACATGGAGCCAGTGGGTTTGGCGACGAGTATGAAGCGAGGGCCAGCCAACGAGAGCGTACAGGTCGCAATGGTGGGTAGCATATGGGGCTTTGGTGACAAAACGGATTGCACTATGATAGACTGCATCCAATTTGTTGAGTAGGGTATTGGAGGCTATTTTGTAAATGACATCGCCGAAGTCGAGGATTGGTAGGATGGTCAGTTTTACAAGGGTATGTTTGGCAGCATGAGTGAAGGATGCTTTGTTGTGAAATAGGAAGCCAATTCTAGATTTAACTTTGGATTGGAGATGTTTGATATGGGCCAGGAAGGAGAGTTTACAGTCTAACCAGACACCTAAGTATTTGTAGTTGTCCACGTATTCTAAGTCAGAGCCGTCCAGAGTAGTGATGTTGGACAGGCGGGCAGGTGCAGGTAGCGATCGGTTGAAGAGCATGCATTTAGTTTTACTTGTATTTAAGAGCAATTGGAGGTTAACACAGTGTCCAAAGAAGGGCCAGAAGTATACAGAATTATTATTATTATATATTATTATATAGTATTAACCCGATGTAGTTTTCCAAAACTTCCTGGAATATTTTGATGATAAGGAAGATACATCAATGGAGAGGAATTGATTGTCTTCCTATTATTACACAGGAACATTCCAGCAGGACAAGAAACATTTCTGCTAATCATTAATGACTGCTTTGATTCTGGATCCAGTTAAGATTAGAGAGGGTTGTTCTGTTCAGCACAGTCAAATCACTGCCTCATGCACAGGGGTAGTCTAATCCAGACCACAGGACAGTAGAGACCAAGATGAATGTAGTCTAATCCAGACCACAGGACAGTAGAGACCAAGATGAATGTAGTCTAATCCAGACCCCAGGACAGTAGAGACCAAGATGAATGTAGTCTAATCCAGACCCCAGGAATGTAGAGACCAAGATGAATGTAGTGTAATCCAGACCCCAGGAATGTAGAGACCAAGATGAATGTAGTCTAATCCAGACCCCAGGACAGTAGAGACCAAGATGAATGTAGTCTAATCCAGACCCCAGGACAGTAGAGACCAAGATGAATGTAGTCTAATCCAGACCCCAGGACAGTAGAGACCAATATGAATGTAGTCTAATCCAGACCACAGGACAGTAGAGACCAAGATGAATGTAGTCTAATCCAGACCCCAGGACAGTAGAGACCAAGATGAATGTAGTGTAATCCAGACCCCAGGACAGTAGAGACCAAGATGAATGTAGTCTAATCCAGACCCCAGGAATGTAGAGACCAAGATGACTGTAGTCTAATCCAGACCCCAGGACAGTAGAGACCAAGATGAATGTAGTCTAATCCAGACCCCAGGACAGTAGAGACCAAGATGAATGTAGTCTAATCCAGACCACAGGACAGTAGAGACCAAGATGAATGTAGTCTAATCCATACCCCAGGACAGTAGAGACCAAGATGAATGTAGTCTAATCCAGACCCCAGGAATGTAGAGACCAAGATGAATGTAGTCTAATCCAGACCCCAGGACAGTAGAGACCAAGATGAATGTAGTCTAATCCAGACCACAGGACAGTAGAGACCAAGATGAATGTAGTCTAATCCAGACCCCCAGGACATTAGAGACCAATATGAATGTAGTCTAATCCAGACCCCAGGACAGTAGAGACCAAGATTAATGTAGTCTAATCCAGACCACAGGACAGTAGAGACCAAGATGAATGTAGTCTAATCCAGACCCCATGACAGTAGAGACCAAGATGAATGTAGTCTAATCCAGACCACAGGACAGTAGAGACCAAGATGAATGTAGTCTAATCCAGACCCCAGGACAGTAGAGACCAAGATGAATGTAGTCTAATCCAGACCCCATGACAGTAGAGACCAAGATGAATGTAGTCTAATCCAGACCACAGGACAGTAGAGACCAAGATGAATGTAGTCTAATCCAGACCCCCAGGACATTAGAGACCAAGATGAATGTAGTCTAATCCAGACCCCAGGAATGTAGAGACCAAGATGAATGTAGTCTAATCCAGACCCCATGACAGTAGAGACCAAGATGAATGTAGTCTAATCCAGACCACAGGACAGTAGAGACCAAGATGAATGTAGTCTAATCCAGACCCCCAGGACATTAGAGACCAAGATGAATGTAGTCTAATCCAGACCCCAGGAATGTAGAGACCAAGATGAATGTAGTCTAATCCAGACCCCAGGACAGTAGAGACCAAGATGAATGTAGTCTAATCCAGACCACAGGACAGTAGAGACCAAGATGAATGTAGTCTAATCCAGACCCCCAGGACATTAGAGACCAAGATGAATGTAGTCTAATCCAGACCACAGGACAGTAGAGACCAAGATTAATGTAGTCTAATCCAGACCACAGGACAGTAGAGACCAAGATGAATGTAGTCTAATCCAGACCCCATGACAGTAGAGACCAAGAGGAATGTAGTCTAATCCAGACCCCAGGACAGTAGAGACCAAGATGAATGTAGTCTAATCCAGACCACAGGACAGTAGAGACCAAGATGAATGTAGTCTAATCCAGACCCCATGACATTAGAGACCAAGATGAATGTAGTCTAATCCAGACCACAGGACAGTAGAGACCAAGATGAATGTAGTCTAATCCAGACCACAGGACAGTAGAGACCAAGATGAATGTAGTCTAATCCAGACCCCCAGGACATTAGAGACCAAGATGAATGTAGTCTAATCCAGACCCCAGGAATGTAGAGACCAAGATGAATGTAGTCTAATCCAGACCCCATGACAGTAGAGACCAAGATGAATGTAGTCTAATCCAGACCACAGGACAGTAGAGACCAAGATGAATGTAGTCTAATCCAGACCCCAGGAATGTAGAGACCAAGATGAATGTAGTCTAATCCAGACCCCAGGACAGTAGAGACCAAGATGAATGTAGTCTAATCCAGACCACAGGACAGTAGAGACCAAGATGAATGTAGTCTAATCCAGACCCCAGGACAGTAGAGACCAAGATGAATGTAGTCTAATCCAGACCCCATGACAGTAGAGACCAAGATGAATGTAGTCTAATCCAGACCACAGGACAGTAGAGACCAAGATGAATGTAGTCTAATCCAGACCCCCAGGACATTAGAGACCAAGATGAATGTAGTCTAATCCAGACCCCAGGAATGTAGAGACCAAGATGAATGTAGTCTAATCCAGACCCCATGACAGTAGAGACCAAGATGAATGTAGTCTAATCCAGACCACAGGACAGTAGAGACCAAGATGAATGTAGTCTAATCCAGACCCCCAGGACATTAGAGACCAAGATGAATGTAGTCTAATCCAGACCCCAGGAATGTAGAGACCAAGATGAATGTAGTCTAATCCAGACCCCAGGACAGTAGAGACCAAGATGAATGTAGTCTAATCCAGACCACAGGACAGTAGAGACCAAGATGAATGTAGTCTAATCCAGACCCCCAGGACATTAGAGACCAAGATGAATGTAGTCTAATCCAGACCACAGGACAGTAGAGACCAAGATTAATGTAGTCTAATCCAGACCACAGGACAGTAGAGACCAAGATGAATGTAGTCTAATCCAGACCCCATGACAGTAGAGACCAAGATGAATGTAGTCTAATCCAGACCCCAGGACAGTAGAGACCAAGATGAATGTAGTCTAATCCAGACCACAGGACAGTAGAGACCAAGATGAATGTAGTCTAATCCAGACCCCATGACATTAGAGACCAAGATGAATGTAGTCTAATCCAGACCACAGGACAGTAGAGACCAAGATGAATGTAGTCTAATCCAGACCACAGGACAGTAGAGACCAAGATGAATGTAGTCTAATCCAGACCCCAGGAATGTAGAGACCAAGATGAATGTAGTCTAATCCAGACCACAGGACAGTAGAGACCAATAGGAATGTGGCCAAATGAGGATAAAATACAATGGCCTGGACTGGTCTCAGATCTGTGTATGTGCCAACTCATCTGACTATAGTAGTTGACTAAAGCACATACAGTTCTGGGACCAAACTAATTAAATGTAGCCTTATTGTGATGTGACTCAGAGGGAGAAAAGGGAAGGCCTTGCAGCACAGTGTGAGACCTGGTTGAGGGAGACGTGGATGCAGTGAAATGGTTTGTCTGCTTTTTTCACCCTCCGTTTCTCTCTCCCTCAAGGGAAAGTTCATCCGGATCAACTTTGATGTCACCGGATACATTGTCGGGGCCAACATCGAAACTTGTATCCTTCCAAACAGCTAGCTTAAATGTTCCATGCAAGCTATGATATATTAATCATTTACATAAACTGACAGATTTTGATGGGGATTGTTGTATTATGCTAATTAGATCCGCATAAATCTACTCTAGGGGGTTAATATCTTTCCTTACTGTATAAAGGCTGCCCTTCCTTGACTGTGATGGGACAGATCTACTGGAGAAATCAAGAGCTGTTCGCCAAGCCAAAGACGAGCGCACCTTCCACATCTTCTACCAGCTGCTGTGTGGGGCGGGAGAACATCTCAGGTGTAAGTAGTCTGATATGTATCATCAGCATAACGTCAACAACCCGGACCCATATGGCCTCTGTAAAGAATAGTCACCCTCATGCAGAACATTGTTTCTCTAGCCGTTGGCCAGAGGTGTCTTGAAACACACTCAGACTCTGTGTCGTTCACTACCTACCTAGACTGTCAAAAATGCATGTTTGCCTTTTGTCCTTTGTGACCTCGGAGCAGCTATCTCAACATCATTTCCTGTTCCTCTGTGTAGCGGACCTGCTCCTGGAGGGCTTCAACAGCTACCGCTTCCTGTCCAACGGCAACATTACCGTCCCTGGTCAGCAGGACAAAGACAACTTCCAGGAGACCATGGAGGCCATGCACATCATGAGCTTCTCCCACGACGAGATCCTGGGTACCACCATCCTCACTCTCATCTGTCTGACTGACTGACTGTCTGTCTGTCTGTCAACTTTTTAAAGCCCTTTTTACATCAACACTTTACAGCTTTACAGTAATTATTATAACTTTACGTGTTCATAACAGTTCCATGTATTCCAACAAACACAGAGCAGTGTGTGGCTTTCATGATAAGTTTATGATAACGTTCTCTGTTCTTGCAGCCATGCTGAAGGTGGTCTCCTCCGTGCTTCAGTTTGGGAACATCGTCTTCAAGAAGGAGAGGAACTCAGACCAGGCCTCTATGCCTGAGAACACAGGTAGCCGACATTGACCCGCTGTGCCCCCGGCACACACAGCAACATTCACACCCCCGTTACACCTGTCTGTTGTCACATGTATTGATGTCAAGGAAGCTCCTCACATTCTCACGTTCAGACCTTATCTTCCTCTTCCTCATCTTCCTCCCAGACCTGTGCTAACCAGCCTGAGTCAGACGTCAGAGCTCTAACGATTTAACCTTCCCATCTCTCCTGGCCCTGTCACCCACCTTCAAACAACAGAATTATTCAGATTTACTCCCCTACTTTACTTAGAAGGAAAAACAAATGAAGACTTTGCCTCAACCCCGTGTGTTACTGCTGCATTCTTGGCATTTCAAGAGGAGAGGGTATCAGTGAGTGTCAATGCCGTGGCCCAGACACTTATTACCAAATGTGGAAAACAGATCTAGGGCAGAAGCAGATGTTTTTAGCAGGCTCTGCGCTGGCAACTCTACCCCTGGAAATGATACAGATTTATCATTCTTACCTCTCCAGAAGCTCCCGCCTTGACAAATATTTAAAATTCAAACATCTTCCCAGTTCCAAAAGACAAATATCATAAAAGCCGCTTTGACACGTCTTAAATCGAGTCTGTGTTAACCCACGGGTGTTCTAAACAGCTGTGTGTTTAACTACCCCCTACCCTGAGCTCTAGTCCAGACCTGGGTTCAAGTACTATTTTAAGTTATTTCAAATACTTAACCTGTGGTTGGTTGAGCTTGTCTTTTGCAATGGAACCAATACAAAAGTCCCAAAAGTGCAAACCCCATTCACCTGACACTCCAGACAGACTAGAGCAACTGCTCAAAGTAATTGAAATATTTCAAATAGTATTTGGATCCAGGTCTGCTCCAGGCATACCTTAGAGTTACTGGACTGGCATGGGGAGGCAGTCACTCAGTTCAGTTCTTACTTATTATTCTTTACCATTAACGGTCAAATGTGAGCAACTTCTGGCAGAAGGGGGAGAATGTAATTCTTAGCTACCGACCATGGGGAGCTGTGGCCTGCTGCCAGTGGTATGTATTTTCTGGTGGTCTCAAGCGGTGGTCCCACTGATGGAAAGTATATGGTTTTTACTGTGTTTTCCCACTCACTGGGGTTTATGGGAATTGGAGGATTATAGGATTATCCATCGGGTCTATATATATATATATATATATATATATATATAAAATCATATCCCAATAACGTTTAACTCCTCAAATGTTGCTACTTCATTCCCTGCTACTGCTTTGAGTCTATGTAAGGGATATTTGAGTATTGTAAAGTTATTTGTGTTGCCTGTAATCACATCTTGAGAACGAACGTTTAATGTTATTACTGTTTTCCCTTTTTTCACTCACTCCTTTATCTCCCTCTTCCTCCTCTCCTCTACCAGCGGCCCAGAAGTTGTGCCACCTGTTGGGGCTGAACGTGATGGAGTTCACCCGGGCCATCCTGTCTCCAAGGATCAAGGTGGGACGAGACTACGTCCAGAAGGCCCAGACCAAAGAACAGGTAAAACACAAATGCTACGCCACAGAAGCTTTCCTTGCTTCACTCATCACCCCTCTATGGACTCACTGTACTGCTGACTCTGCATCAGGATAATGTTAGTACTGTGGGGTGTGGTTCCTGTCCACCTCTGTGTTAGATTTATAACAACAGAGAGGTCTAGCCGTGAGACCCCAAGGCTGAGAATGGCAGACTTACTTGCCAAGTCATACCACTGAAAGACAATCTAATAAGCAATGCATATTTCTCTCTCTCTCTCTCTCTCTCTCTCTCTCTCTCTCTCTCTCTCTCTCTCTCTCTCTCTCTCTCTCTCTCTACCTCTCTACCTCTCCCCCACCTCTCTCTCTAGGCTGACTTTGCAGTGGAGGCTCTGGCCAAGGCCACATACGAGCGTCTGTTCCGCTGGCTGGTCCACCGCATCAACAAGGCCCTGGACCGTACCAAACGCCAGGGGGCCTCCTTCATCGGCATCCTGGACATCGCTGGCTTTGAGATCTTCCAGGTACTTAAATGCGTAGTCCTCAACAGGTACTTACAGTTTTTCTCAATTGCTAAAACACTAAAACCCATTGGCTGAACAAAGTTCTCAGTTGCCTGGACTCATTTAGCTAATTATGCAGTCTGTTGTCAATACCTTAAACCATTTCACATGGTAAAACACAATTTGCAGATCTCACTTTTCAGCAAAACTCTAAACACATTCTCATTCTCAAAACACATTCTGCATTCTAATGCACATGTCATCCATACTGGTAAACACAAGTGGCAACAATCAAATACAAATAGAGAACACATGTCATTGATTGAACACAACCACTCGAAATTGATTTAACCTGTTTCAAATGATGTGACACAACCAATATAAGCCAGTTCAGAGAGCAAACAGGTTGTTGAAGGTGGGAAGGAGAAAGTCTGAGAATGGATACTGTAGTACTGTGCATTGTAGGCTGTATACTGTACAATGGACAAATTGTATGGCCCTGAACATTGAGCTTTCCATTTATTAACAGTACTGACTGCTCAATAGATTTTGACTGGTTGTAGGTTCATATCAACAAAGAACAAGAATTACAGTATCACAGAGACAAAGGACAAGTTTGTGAGATGTAGGGTACAGTACTGTAAAAATAGGGGTACAAGGAGGAGGAAGAACAAAAAACAAAATTGCAAAGAGCAAAGCGGAGTAGTAATTTCTGATCAATTTTGAGCTACTATGATAGAACATGTTTTCGTTCATCAAAAGACAATGCCGGAAAAATATGAATATTTTTTTAGATTAAAAATGTACTTCTTCCTGAGAATTGTATGTTTTGAACAATGTGTTATCTATTTTTCGGGGGATTGTTTACTGACTGCTTGAGAGTGTATATCATTTTGATCACTTTGTTTATGAGAGCAGTGTTTGATTTTGAACACAGGTAAAACTGTTTTGAGGCGAATGTTTCATTTTGCGAGAGGAGTCAGAGGTTATGTAAATAGTGCTTGAAGATGAGGTTTTGTGTTTACTGTTTTCAGGAAATGGAGCAAGGTTTCAGAAATTGTGTTTTAGCAATTGAGAAAAACTGTAAATACATGGCAAATAAGGCTTCCACTAGGTCCCTCCATCTCTTCCAGATACAGAGAAAACAGCTAGAGAAGAGAGAGGGGACTTGGTTTAGTTCATCCTGTCTATGGAACTGGTCATATGAATGATCTAAGGACATTTTTATGTGGGGAAATGGTCTGATTGACATTTTTGGGAAACAGCTGATCATTTATCCTGTGTACCAATTGCACTTTGGTGTCGTCCTCATTTAGTTTTATATCATTCACACCAGGGTCATTAATTGATCTATCACTTGATAGACGATAGTTATCATGCGAGGCTTGTTCAACAAGAGGCGAGTTCAGACGGTTCAGACATTGCTGACATGAACCTTGTCGTCGATTAGAACACTCAATATCTCAAGATCACTAAATCTTGTGCTGAAATTCCAACCTGTCTGTTTCCCTTCTGGTTTGTGGCAGCTGTTTATTCCCCCACTAAGAGCCTTGGCTGCAGCGTTGTAATGTTGAGCCAAAAGAACAGGAAAATAAATCACGATCCCTGGGATCAATTTAATCATAGCAAACAAAACTCAATCAGCTGCAGTTATTGTTTTGTAAACTGTAAAAAGCAGTAGGTGCCAGTTTGAGCTGAAGACATCTTAGAAGTGGTATTCATTGGTGTTTCATAAACAAAATAATGTAGTCTTGTTGATTTTACATATCTGAAACTCCTTACGAATCAATTTCCCCCTAGGGATGAATTAAGAAATAATCCATCTTACTGCTTTCTTTACTTTTGAGACAAAGTTCCTTGAGTTTCTGAGTTCTGAAAAGATCAAATCAATTTATATGCCTTTCTCCTGTAGCTGAACTCGTTTGAGCAGCTGTGCATCAACTACACCAACGAGAAGCTTCAGCAGCTGTTCAACCACACCATGTTCGTCCTGGAGCAGGAAGAGTACCAGAGAGAGGGCATCGAGTGGAGTTTCATCGACTTCGGCCTGGATCTGCAGCCCTGTATCGACCTCATCGAGAGGCCGGTCAGTATCCGTTTAGTGAGTGTGTGTGTGTGTCCTCCTGTGCTGTTGTCAATACTTGGGTCATGTTCAATGAGCAGCTAACATTTTGAAACAGAGTGAATCAGTAAGGAACAAAGTAAACTAAAACAATTTGTTTTCCGTTGATTCACTTTTTTTCCTGGTGTGCTATTGAACATGGCCCTATGTGCTGTCATCCTGCAGGCGAACCCTCCTGGTGTGCTGGCTCTGTTGGATGAGGAGTGCTGGTTCCCCAAGGCCACAGACAAGACGTTCATCGACAAGCTGGTCCAGGAGCAGGGCACCCACTCCAAGTTCCAGAAGCCCAGACAGCTAAAGGACAAGGCTGACTTCTGCATCATCCACTACGCTGGCAAGGTACGGACCGGTGAGATTACATATAGGTGGTGGAGGATAGTTTAAGGGATAGCTTGGTTTTTATTTGTAAGACAAAGATTGGTGTAAAAATCCAGAAAACTATCCCTTTAAAAACGTATGGCTCTGCCGCATTCCTCGAGTCAAAGATTAAACATTTACAATGCACTGGGATGTATTATAGACCGATTTTTCCGCTGAGGCAATGTTTGGGGCTATTTTTATGTATCCACTTACAAGTTACTTTGGTTTACGTCATCTGCACTACTTGTAGACCCCAGAGCCTTTGGTTTGTTGTGTTCTTGGAGGCACACCAGGTCCTTTCAAGCTGCGGGATTTACTTCCAGATCTTCTGATTTCTCAGAGGCTTTCCCCTGTAGTGGTCTTGGAGGCACACCAGGTCCTTTTGGAAAGCCACCGTTATAATGTATAAGGCATTGTCTGTTCCGTCACTAGCCCCTATCCTGTTCCCATCAACCTCTGGCTGCTGTATCGCTCTTGACGCACAACTTCTCCTCTGTGGTATTGAAATTCCGCAGGAGTATCATCCTGGTTTTATGTATCAGATACGTGGGAGGAGGTTTGGCTAGTAGCTCTAGCGTCCAGTCAGTGTTGCGCAATAGAGACCCGGGCCCTTTCCAATACAGGCAGTCCTGCGGTACACCGTAACCACATCTGTTCAATATTATGTCGACGTCGTCTTTAAACACACTTTCCTGGAATGATTTGGAGTCTTATGTCACCCCTAGTGAAATGAATTTGGAACCTCAACGGTCATTTTGTTGTATATCACCACTCTCCGACAGTTCAATTCAATAAACTTTATTCATCCCTGAAGGGCTATTATTGCTTATATCTCTCTAGGCCTGGATGGTTCTGACCTTCTCCCCCCTCCCCAGGTGGACTACAAGGCAGATGAGTGGCTGATGAAGAACATGGACCCCCTGAATGACAACGTGGCCTCGCTGCTCAACCAGTCCACTGACAAGTTTGTGGCCGAGCTCTGGAAAGATGGTAAGTTATGGCCCCTGTCCTGTCCACATGGTTAACAGACAAGGAATGTGTTAGCACTGGCTTGATGATTAACAGTTATTATTCGTTAGATTGGTTAATCCATCATAATTTAGGCCTATTTGTTTTAGAGATTGTCAATGTACAATGTTTGCTGCTTATTTAGCTAACATGGTACCAATAGTAATCAGTCGGACTTCAGCCTTCTAACCTCTGTTTATGTTTTCAACCTTTTTCTGTTTTTATTTTCTCTTCTGTCAGGTGTTTTTATCCCCCTGTCTCTCTGTATCGTAGAGATACAGAACAATGTCACTAGTCTTGATGAGCCTCCAGGTGAATGTAATGACTGTAGCTGTAGCAGGTTCCATGCTTACCAGCGCAGCATCGTGTTGTCCATAGAGATAGATGACGTTTTATGTTGGTACATGCTGATGTAGATCCATGGCTTACCAGCGCAGCATCGTGTTGTCCATAGAGATAGATGACGTTTTATGTTGGTACATGCTGATGTAGATCCATGGCTTACCAGCGCAGCATCGTGTTGTCCATAGAGATAGATGACGTTTTATGTTGGTACATGCTGATGTAGATCCATGGCTTACCAGCGCAGCATCGTGTTGCTCATATAGATAGATAACGTTTTATGTTATGACATACTGATGTAGATCCATGGCTTAGCAGTGTAGCATGGTGTAGACTACCTCCATACAGAGGCTCCCGTCGCTTCTAGGCTGCATGTCATTGTTGGTCGTCTCCAATGTCTCAGTACTAGTATAGTAGTCATTAGGCTAATGGATGGCAATACCTTTCAGTAATGCTCTACTCCTGCTAGCATAAGATACTGCCTACTTAGACTGAATTGGTCTGAAAAGCCTTTATTATTGTTTTGTTCAATTCAAATTATGTAATGATTATACCATGAAGAAAATACAACAAACAATAATACGGGCTTTTCAGAGCAATTTAGTCCACTTTCCGGAGAGTAATTACGGTATAGGTACCTAATCATTTGGTCACGGAACCTACTTTGTATTAGATCCATTACTGAAGTGTCTGCCAATTTACTACTTGGGAATAGGGGAGACCTAATGTCTTATACAGACAGGTGTCACGCTTCATATATCCTTGTTGTTGACAACACACACAACCAAAAGTATTCACAGTTATCTTCCTATTTCCGCACAATCTGTCACGGTTCCCCGCCCCAATAGGGCATAAACCAAACATTCTCCTTATTGCTATTGCTTATACACACAAATCATGTTAAAAAACATTTGAATATCTTTTTGCTTTTCTAACTGTGAATGAGGCTCTACTCCAGAACTTATAGGCAACCTTCTATCACCATCCACATTCCTCCTTTGTCCTTCTCCATGGACTACTTCTCTACAACCTACCATACCGTACTAGTACTCAAGTATGACACGTTATCCATACACACACACTCTACGGCCACTGCGGCTGGGACTTTCTTCCCACTTACGGATCTTGCAGGGGAACACCCCCCACTAGAGACTTATCCTACATGGAACCTACCCTACACTGTAGTGTCACCCATGGAACTTGCAGGGAACTAATTCGGGACCTACTCGGGACCTATTCGTACGGAACCTACCCGTAACCCTATATTTTTATGGATCTTGCAGAGGAACACCCCCACTTGGGACCTATCCATACGGAACCTACCCTCCCCCAATATTTTCCGACTGGTTGTAACACGATGGGACTACTGAATAAACTTAGGCTTTCTAGGTCCGTGTCCAATAATTCATTCAGCCTACGACTCTCATCTCCCCAAGATGTCAGAATGAGTTGTAACAGGTGTAGGAACTGTGTCTACCTTGTTTTTGGTGCCGGCTCCTGTTTCACTGATTCGGACTCTTTAGTTCGACTGTAAATCGTGGTGAATCCTGCCGACAACGCCAACTGTTAGGTTCTGAACAAGCAGAAGCTCAAACCAAGTTTATTCACCCACTGGGTCATACAGCTGCAAAGACAAAGACATGTTTATATAAGCACATATATTTATACCCTCCTACGAGGCAGAGTCAACTCCTTGCACATATTGACAGCCACTACACCTCTGTTGCTAGTCAGGAACTGAATTGGCTCCTCTCACTGGTGTAGTCATGGCCCTGCCTGATGCTGGAATCTTTGTGGGCATGGCAGTATATGTGTGTGGGATTGGACTGTTCCTTCTCACTTCATCTGACCTGATCTCGGGCCGAATTCCTCGCTCCTCCCTAACGACTATCCTACCATCAGTGACTGAAACCAGTTGCCCTTTGCCTCCCTCCTTAGGAGCCATGAGATGTAACAATAACATGTTTGACAGAATGTACACTTTCTGCACTCTTGTCTCAGTCAGTAACTTTCCATAAACTTAGTTCCTGTCCACCCTCCATTGACCCCAACATATACATTTTTTGTACATATACAGTAATCAAGAAGTTCTAGTCTGGTAACATGACTAAGTATATTTCAAGCTAGAATCCAACAATAGTGACAGAATCACACATTACTTCCCAAGCGAAGTCCATTTTTTAAATCTCCTATAGGTGGTTGTAGCATAGCCTCTGAATGTCATAGAGACAAACCAAAGATATCCCATATGCATCGTACTCACGTCTTTCCCCCGCGTTTTACAACTTGTTTCTAGCACAAACATTGCGTTATTGATCACTTTATATAATCTGTTTTTTTTGTTGTGTTTTTTTAAAGGAAAATATTAAGCTAGCAAGGGGTAGGCGTATGCTTTTAGCCATTTTCTTTAACAAAAGCCACATCAATTCGAGCCCTGGTTTTAACTTAATACACTAAGCTCTTCACTGACACAGATATTTAAGGAGTGCATGGTGACTGAAGGACTTGGCTGACAGTCTGTGGATAATAGACTATAATTTTATCTGTCAAACAGGTAGGCCTACTTCTTATATCTTGAATAGGAAGAAAAAGGCTCCAACACAAAGCCCTCTTGTTGTTAGTAGCCTAAAGTCAAATTAAAATGAAGATCGTTTAAATTAATTAGGCCTTCTTGAATTAGCATTTCAGCACCCATGCGCTGTCAATCTCCACAGCTGACACTTCTTTGTAATGTAAGCTATGTAAATTACTTGAAAAAGGCTTATTGTGAGGTTAGTAACTCTGATAAATAGCTTCATTATGGGCAACGAAACATTGTTTTTTATTAAAATCAATTATAGCAGTAGCAAGCTTACCTCCGGTCCTCATTCTCATCTTCACGCTCTTCTTCTCAAACTGAACAGGACATCAGTAGGGCTGGTCAGCGCACACACAAATATAGCATTTTGGGGACGAAGCCTTTGACTTGCTTCCTGAAGTGCCACCTTACACAGCACAACCATTGGTTAGGCTGCACAAAATACTATAGGCCTACATCAACAAGAGCAGGGCTCATGATTGGGACAGCCTATCAATTGCAATGTGTAATTCAACTCTCCCTCGCTCTCTCTCACTCTATCGCACCTGCTGTCACGACCTAAGAATGCTCGGCTATGAAAAGCCAACTGACATTTACACCTGAGGTGCTGACCTGTTGCACCCTCTATAACCACTATTATTATATGACCCTGCTGGTCATCTATGAACATTTGAACATTTTGAAGAACAATCTGGCCTTAATGGCCATGTACTTTTATAATCTCTACACAGCATAGCTAGAAGAGGACTGGCCACCCCTGGTTCCTTTCTAGGTTTCTTCCTCGGTTCCTGCCTTTCTAGGGATTTTTTCCTAGCCATCGTACTTCTACATCTGCATTGCTTGCTGTTTTGGGGTTTTATGCTGGGTGTCTGTATAAGCATTTTGTGACATCTGCTGACGTAAAAAGGGCTTTATAAATCAATTTGATTGATGGATTGATTGAGAGTGTAGCCTATTTTTACACCATCCCAGCAGCGCATAAACTTAGGAAGGAAGTACATTTTCTTCGAAATATGATGTTGCCCTGTGCTTTTCCAAGCGTGCTCTTCATGTAGCCTAGGCCTATAGTCTATGGATCATTTTATTGAGACTACAGTAGTGGCACTTGATATTGCGCGCCCAGCAGAGAATCAGGGATGAGGGGCATCATCAGGCACACATCCAGATATAATAAGCAACTCATTCTCGAACACTGAGCAATACACTCTTAGAAAAAAGTGTTCTTCGACTGTCCCCATAGAATAAACCTTTTTGGTTCCAGGTAGAACCCTTTTTGGTTCCAGGTAGAACTCTTTTGGGTTCATTGTAGAACCCTCTGTGTAAAGGGTTCTACATTGAACTCAAAAGGGTTCTGCCTGGAACCAAAAAGGGTTCTTCAAAGGGTTAGATAGCAACTTTTTTTCTATGAGTGTATGACGTTGAATCAATTCCAAATGACATGACCCTCCCCTGGACTAAATAAAACAAAATTGTAAACCCGCCCCCTGACTGAAATTGAAAAAGCATGCCCCTCCCCCATTTTCCTCAGGGTAACAATAGTGTACATTTTGACCGCTTCCTTACAGTATGGTGGAAAGGTTAAGAGCACTGGTTATTCAGTATTCCAAACCAAAGCCTATTCTCCTTTCTGAGTTTTATTCCCTTTCCAAGGCATATATTTAAGCGTAAAGGGAATTAAAGAATTGAGGCTTGACTGACGAAAGATTAATGGCATTCATTTCCCCCTTTTATTTTTTCAAAGTAGTAGAGAATTGGAACCACATGTAGTATTTGGCATTTCTCTTGGCCCGATTCTACAGTACTATAGACGTTGATACACAGCAGGTGTGACAGTGGTACAATATCTACAGACTAAAAACGGAAAGTCTGGAACTTTGTAGGACATTCCTGGAGTTCTGTTTGCCTGAAAACCCTAGAAGCCTAATAACACAGTTGGAGGTTTGATTTTGATGAATTACCTGTATGGACACTTGGATAAACAATTGTTAATTCATCAGCATGCCTCGTATCAAAACTATTTTATGCCACGTGTTGGAAATATGACACTTGTCAACACGCCAGCCCAGAAATAATGACACACCAAAATGAAACGAGGCATGTTGTGAATCTGAAGTTACGGGTATGAAATGGCCCTGTCAGATTATGCTAATATGATGAAAAAAAGACAATGTGTAGGAAAGGTCCCAGGCTGTGAAATGCCTTTAGTTTCATTCCAAAGAATAGGCCTTTAATTTGTAGTTATCCTAAAAGGTTGTCACTTTGAATGACTGCTGAAAGGAGTAGTGTGGGAACATAGTGCTGAAGAAGACCTGTTTTTACCGCTAGCAACCATCCCACCCTTCATCAGCTGTACCTGAAGAACGTTTATGAATACAGACCCTGGAACCAAGCATGTATACTGTATAGCAGTGGTTCCCAACTCCGGTCTTCCAGTACCCCCAACAGCACACATCGTTGTTGTAGCCCCGGATAAAAATGCCTGATTCAACTCATCGAGGGCTTGATGATTACTTGGCGTGTTGAGGTCCTCATCTGTCTACACCTTCAGCTGACACACATTGCTGCTGGCTGCTGCTACTCCCAGCTTCCTCTGTCTGTCTGCATGCCTGTCTGTCTGTCTGTCTGCATGCCTGCCTGTCTGTCTGTCTGTCTGTCTGTCTGTCTGTCTGTCTGTCTGTCTGTCTGTCTGTCTGTCTGTCTGTCTGTCTGTCTGTCTGTCTCCAAGTCCGACCCCCCCCCTCTTCTAACCCCTTTCCTTCACTCTCTCTCCTCGCCAGTGGACCGCATCGTGGGCTTGGACCAGGTGGCGGGCATGGCGGAGACTACGTTCGGAGCCACCTACAAGACCAAGAAGGGCATGTTCCGCACGGTGGGCCAGCTCTACAAGGAGTCCCTCACCAAGCTCATGGCCACCTTGAGGAACACCAACCCCAACTTTGTCCGCTGTATTATCCCCAACCACGAGAAGAAGGTGAGTAGTATATCCTGTCATACTTTACATGTCAGTCTAACTATACCAGGCCACCTGTTCTATACTAAAGCCCACAGAAGGGGCGAGACTTGAATTGATCTCTTAACTTCAGGGTTTTCTCTGAGTATATATTGCTAGACCTTCTGTAGACACAAGGTTAATAGGTAATAGTCTTTGCTTGTACACCTGTACCAGTTTTTATTATTTATTTATAACACTTCACTTCATCACTGTCAGGCTGGTAAGCTGGAGCCCCATCTGGTTCTGGACCAGCTGAGGTGTAATGGAGTTCTGGAGGGAATCCGTATCTGCAGACAGGGCTTCCCCAACCGCATCGTCTTCCAGGAGTTCAGACAGAGGTAACCACGGAAACAGAACACGTAACTATTGTGCTTGTGTTCTTTGTCTTCACTGTGAGCAGACTAGACTGCCCTCACTTACAGTGATCTCTGGGTATATGCCCATGTGTTAACTCCTAAAACCTCTCTATTTATCTGAGGTACGAGATCCTGACCCCTAATGCCATACCCAAGGGCTTCATGGACGGGAAACAGGCCTGCGAGAGGATGGTAAGGGCTTCCAAAGTTATCTATTAATTAACTAACACAATGAGCAAAAGTGTTGAAACTCATGAAAATATGAGTTGTGTCAATGCACCAGCCTGTTTAAAATTATACAAATAACAAACAAAAAATATCTGACTTGCATGCTGACTTTTCTCATTTTCTCCTGTGTATGGTAACAGATCCGAGCGTTGGAACTGGACCCCAACCTGTTCCGTATCGGCCAGAGTAAGATCTTCTTCAGGACCGGAGTCCTGGCCCACCTGGAGGAGGAGAGAGACCTGAAGATCACTGACATCATCATCTACTTCCAGTCTGTCTGCCGCGGCTACCTGGCACGCAAGTGAGTCATTAGGATTAATTATTGATTCATAACTTAATTCATATTTATATAGCCAGACTTTCCAGACTTCCAGACTTCAAATCACTTTACATAGTAAGTACCATGACTCAGCAGCCCCACTGTCTCTCCCCTATCACTCAGTCAAGTAGGTTTAAATGTCCACCTCATTACTGAGGCATGTTCATGCCCTTTGATTTCAATGCAACTCACAAAAATGGGGCATAAGTACAGATAAGTTATGAAGTTGCTAAAACTGTATAAAGTCAAAATGATATGTGTTATGTTTTGAGATACAGTTGTGGCCAAGTTAAGTAGCTAAAGTAAAACTGTATGTGATATCAGTCTCTTAATTATGTTTCTCCTCAGGGCGTTTGCTAAGAAGCAGCAGCAGCTGAGTGCTCTGAAGGTCCTCCAGAGGAACTGTGCTGCCTACCTCAAGCTGCGCCACTGGCAGTGGTGGAGACTCTTCACCAAGGTGAGTGGGGGTTTTACTGATGGAGCGTGCCGCGAGACCACATCTACACACTCTGTTAACAGGATGCATATGACCATTTCTCTACACCTTATCCTATTCCCTTCTTCCTTTCCTCCCTCCCCTGACCTTGATGAGACCCTCCTCCTTTTTCCCTTCCAGGTGAAACCTCTGCTCCAGGTGACCCGGCAGGAGGAGGAGATGCAGGCCAAAGACGATGAGCTGGTCAAGGTGAAGGAGAGACAGAGCAAGGTGGAGGGAGAGCTGGTGGAGATGGAGAGGAAACACCAACAGGTGAGTTACTACCTGGAGTTACTACCTGATCCCCTTACCATGGTTCTACATCTCAATTTAGCTATTCTTCTGAAGTATGCACTGCCGAAGATAAAACAACATGTGAACTTACTCCAGTCATTGTTAATGTAGTTGGCTTCCATAGTTCATGCTGTGTAGTACTAGTTCGGCCACT